>NC_064284.1:28865058-28976309 GCF_019186545.1 Solanum stenotomum
GCGAGGGTAGTGGGTGGGGGTAAAAAATAAAAAATTGAAATTAGAAATATCTTTTAAAAATGATCTTTAATATTTTTTTGAGAGAGGGTGGGTAAAAAAATTGAATTTAAAAACAAGTTTTAAATTTTATTTTTTTTGGGGAGGGAGGGGGTTGGTTGGGGGGCTAGTTTGAGGGTAGGAACAAAATAAATTGATTTTTTCAACAAAAAAGTAATTGTAGTTTGAAGTTGGAAGAGAGGTTTGGAAAATGTTTTTATTAAGTTTTGAAGGGAAGTCATTTTCCTTAAATTTGAGGAAAATGAGTTGATTTGGAAAACATTTTCCAAAACATTTAACCCAACCAAACATGAAAAAATTGGAAAACATTTTCCTGTAAATGTTTTCCTTCATACCAAACACACCCTATGTGTTTTTATCATGTTTAGTTCTGTTAAGTTAATACTCTAAGTCTAGGTAATATCTAATTCAGTCCTTACTGTGTATTATAATTAGCATATTTAGTCCTTGCCAATTCTATTAGGAATGTACTCTCTCCGTTCACTTTTGATTGTCATGATTTGATTTCCTTTTTTAGAGTTAAACTATAAGAACTTCGACTAACATTTTATGATATATTTTTCATCATATTGATACACAAGAAATTGCAATTTATAGTACTTTTCGTATAGTTTTTGAAATTCTAATTTTTTTTGTTTAAAATATTAAATTGATGTAATCCAATTTAACTTTAAAAATTAGTCAAATTGACTTCCGAAAAACATAACATAACAAATAAAAGTGGCAAGCTCCTTGAATGCACTCAATGATGTAACTAGGTTTCACACTTTATGGATCATTAGTTATACAAATAAGGAACCAGTGAGTGTGCTTATTAGTATTGGGAGTACTCAGTTTCATAGACACTGCCTTAACTAAGACTTGAGAGGTTTGGCTATGTAACTTAGGAAGTGACACTTCAGCCAGTTAGTGTGGCTGATGGAAGCATTGTGAAAGCTATTGAGGCATGCAAAACTCTCACATGGTTGCTACAAGGGACTACCTTCTAGGTTGCCTTTTTACTGCTCAACTTAGAGACTTGTGATATGGTCCTTAGGGTGCAATGACTGCTAATTTTGAGGGACATTTTGATGAATTTCAAGAACTTGACCATTAAGTTTGCCTACAATAACAAGAAACACCTATTGTATGGGAGAACACCTAGAATAGAGACTATACATGCCAAGTCTTTAGATAAAATAGACAAGGGAGATGCACAGTTATTCATGATCCGAATTGTGAATCCAAAAGATACCAATAGTGAGGCTATGTTGCACAATGTGGAGTCTAAACCTGCATTTGTGAATCTAATTCAGGAGTTGCTTGCTGATCCAAAAGGATTACCACCTCAAAGGGACCAATTTGACTACAAAATTTCCTTGACAAATAGTAGTAATCCTGTCAACACGAGAACTTATAGGCAACCCTTTTCACAGAAGGATATCATTGATGAATTGATGTAAAAGATGTGAGATCAAGGGATGGTGCAGCCTAGTTCTAGTCCATATGCATCTCCAATGGTTTTAGTGGGAAAGAAAGATAGCTCATGAAGACTCTGTGTTGATTGTGGAGCTTTGAACAAGGCTATCAAGGACAAGTTTCCAATCCCAATCATAAAAGAGCTGTTGGAGGAATTGGGTGGGTCCAGGGTGTACTCTAAATTGGACCTAAGATCTGGGTATCACCAAATTAGAATGCACCCTACTGATGTTGACAAAACTACTTATAAAACTCATGTTGACCATTATGAATATTGTAATGCCTTTAGGCCTTACTAGTGTTAAATCTAGCTTTCAGAGGTTGATGAACCATGTATTTCAATAACACTTCAGGAAGTTTATTCTTGAATTTTTGATGATATATTAACTTTTAGCAAGAATATGGAAGAACACATGCATCATTTGAGAAACATCTTTGAAGTGTTAAGGAAACATTAGCTCTTCACATCAGGAAGTCTAAGAATTGAGTATTGAGGAAACATTTGCTTGTGAGTATTTAGGACACTTCATTTCCACTGAAAGTGTGGCCACTGATCCTAAGAAAATCTCAACAGCACAAGATTGGCCTATTCCCATGAACCTCAAACAGCTAAGGGGGTATTTTGGGACTTTGTGGGTATTACAAGAGATTCATCCAGAGCTATGGGACAATCAACAAATCCTTAACTAATTTTCTGAAAAAGTACTGCAGCTATTCAGGAATGCAGTTTAACTTTGATATTGAATATAAAAAGGGAAAGGAAAATAATGTTGCACACTCACTGTCTAGACTACCTATGGGTAAAGTATCTGCAGTTCATGTGAACAGTACCGGTGAAGCCTTGTATAAATCTATACAGAAGTCCTGTAAAAAAGATGCACTTTTACATAAATTGACCAAGACAATGTACTCTCAAGGGGGTGAGCACCACCAGTATACCTTCTTCAATCAACAGTTCCAAAGAAATGATAGGTTGGTGATTGGTGAGGATATTGAACTTAAGAAGGAAATATTACAAATTTGACATAATCAACTTAGTGGAGGGCATTCTAAAATAAACAACACCTACATGAAGGTATCCTGATTATTCTATTGGAAAGGTTTGAAGGATGACATAACTACTTATGTTAAACAGTGTGATGAATGTCAGAGGAGCAAGTATGATTCTTCTCCTTATCTACGGTAGCTACAGCCCTTGGCAATACTTATTACATCTTGGTCTAGTATCACTATGAACTTCATAGAGGGATAGCCCAAGTCAAAAGGGAAAACAGTGATATGGATGGTGGTAGACAGATTGACCAAGTATGTTTATTTTATTAGGGTATCACACCCATATTCAGCTGCTAATATAGCTCAATTATTCTCGGACAACATCTACAAGTTACATATAATATCTAAAACCATTATGTGTGATAGGGATCCTATGTTTGTGAGTAAGATTTGACAGGAATTGTTATCTGCTCATGGAGTTACCCTGAGAAGTTCAACAACATACCATCCTCAATCAGATAGACAAACTGAGGTGCTTAATAGGATCTTGGAGACCTATTTAAGATGTTATTGTATTGATTTCCCTCAAGACTGATACCATTTTCTTTCCACTAGCTGAATGGTGGTACAACAACACTCATCACTCTGCAATACTGACTTCTCCATATGAGGCGCTATATGGACAGCCTCCTCCCATTTCATCTATCATATTTACCTGGTAGTGTTGATGATGAACAGGTCAATAAAAGCTTGCTAACTAAAGAATTGAAAACTCAATTATTGAAGTTCCATCTAACTAATGCCCAACAAAGAATGGTCTCCTTAGCTAACCACAAATCTGATAAGGTATTTTCTGCAGGTGATTGCTATACTTGAAAATACAGTCCTACACACAAGCTTCACTCTCATCTATCCACTTTAACAAACTAACAACCAAATACTAAGGCACCTACCAAGTGTTACAAAAGATTGGCTATCTAGCCTATAAATAAGTTTTACCACCACCAAGTGTACATACATCCAACATACATCCAACTTTCCATATGGCTTCTTAAACCTTGCTACAACTTACCTGAAACATTTAATTACACAACTTTTCAGGTAATTTGTACTCGTCATCGATATTGAAATCATTCAACTTTGGATTAATAGCAAGTTTTTCCCTTTTTCTCTTCCATTTTCCATTTTCTTCTTCTTGTTAGCAGGAGTACACACATCAGAAATCCCATTAGCACAGAGGGAAAAAGAAAAAAAAGCCAAACTCAAAGTTAACTAAACTAAGTATGCACAGATTCCAAAAGCATAAGAAGGTTGACTTGAGCACACTGAACTAGAAGTACATCTTTAAAGCAGGAGAACGCTTCAAAATCCAACTTACTAGATGTTAAAACCAAGATAACTACACACTAAAATTTATTTGAAGCTGTCTCAATAAAAAGGTTGTACTGCTAAAGTCAACTCCAAAAAGGAATTGTCCAACTAATTTCAAGCGAGAAACAAAAAAGAAAGCTAAACTAATAGCAACGCAGAAGGAAGTTGTAAAGTCATAGCAATATTTACACACTTCCTTATCTGACTTACTAACAGCAGACTGGCAGGTAAGACCAGTACTAGAATCTACCAAAACAGCAAACAAGGCGTCGTCAGTGCATCCATCAACCCATAGAATCACCTCAGCCTTGGCATGTATGGAGAAGCCAGCACAAAGAGAATCTGAAGCAGAATGAGCAAACATGCAAGAGAAAAACTCTCTTTGCTGCTCACCTGAGGACAAGAGGACAAAAAAATTAAGAAAAAATGATATCACACAGAGCAATATAGCACACATCAAATACTGCAGCAAGTACCTGCAGCTTCCACCAATCATATAATAGAGGTTAATGCAACCTCATCATAAATACTGCACTACTCATGGTCGATCAAACCACCTAAAGACAACAATACAAAGTAACTTAACTGTTTTCTAAGCCTGGTCATTTTAATCATGAGTGATAGCTAGCTACTTTGACCATAGATGTTCAAAGTATACCAGATTAAATGGAAATTATTTATGTCCGACACTGGATTCTCTGATTTGCATAAATGAACATTGTAGACAAAGAATTTTCAGTATCTCATACTTATTGTCTGCATTCACACTAGCGAGACAAATGAATAGCACGTGACTGCTGGAACACGAACTGTCATCAGAAATGGTAAGATCTACCTCTTTCCGGGTTTTGAGCAGTGTATCTACTACCCTCTGGTTGCTTGTGAGAACTAAAATCAGTCGTGTATGCAGCATTGTATGCCTGATTCACATTAGCTGCATCAGAATTTACCTGCATATTTACAAACCCATTAAGAGCCCGTTTGGATTGGCTGGAAAAAAGTAACTTTCAAATCAAAAAATAAAAAGTCTCACTTAAATGACTTTTAAGTCAAAAAAAAAAAAGTTGGGGGAGACCTACTTTTGGTTTTAACTTATTTTAAGTCATTTAAAACTATCTTAAGTTATTTTTAACTTTGTCAAACACTCCCTAACTTATTTCAAGTCATTTTTGACTTATTTTAAGTTATTTTTATATTTGCCAAACACTTCCAGAAGTCAAAGACTGATTTAAAAGTAGGTTTGACCAACTTTTAATCCAATCCAAACACCCTCTAAGTACACATGAAACGAAGGACAAAATTAACATAGAAGAAATTTTCCCTACCAAATCAGACCCAATAACTTGCTGGATGTGATGTTCAGGGAGCACATGGATCTGATTTTGGCCTGCAACTTGCTGACTTCTGGCTGAAGAATTGCTTCCAAAACAGAACTGTCGCATGTCAACATCAGAACTATGTGGAACACAGAAATCGCCCATCATTACTGGCGCCGTTTCAATGGCTTCAGCAGAGTGACTCAGAGGGATTTTAAGATCGTTGAGCTCCAAATAGGGAACATCTTGGAAAAATATGGAGTCATGACTATAGTCAGTTCCCTGGAATACGGAAAGATCAAATGTTGTTTGATCTAGTTCTACATAGTTGTCAAGGTTTCCAAGACTGTTGTGCATAGCATTCCCATTAGTGAAAGATGCAACTTCAACATTCATATCGTTAGTACCCTGCAGACAAATGAAAAACAATCTAATCTTAATATGGTAGATCAAAACATATAGAATTGACGTGGATTTTCAGGGATTCTAGAGGCTAAAGAGTTGTTACAAACAGGAGTGGAACATTGTAGACAGAGACATATGAAACAAGCCCAAGTTTCATATTTCTGAATCTTCCAACTCAACAGTTTCACAGGTAAATAAAAAAGAAGTAAAAAACAAATACATAGTACCTAGAGTATAATTTATACAAGTATTGGAACCCGTGCAATGCGCGGACAGTACTGTGATCCAACTGTTGGAGCATATTAGATCATATCACCTAACTAGAATTCAGCTGACGTCTTATCTCTTTTTCTATCTTAGTAAAACAGAAATTATACTAATATACTTCTAAAGGCTATTAGATACCTTGGTCTTTGTAGGAACATATTCCTTTTACAATCACTGGAAAAAGATTACAAAGCATAAGATGGTGAAATAAAATATAATATGAAATTATTGAACAAATCCAGATTGTAAGTGTCATGCTTGTCAAGTTGTCAGCAACCTTATTCTCTTTATTGTATGTGTTTAATTTTTGTATTACCAGCTTCAAGCAACATTAACTTGCATCCATCAGCACTGAGTTAAGTGTGCTGGTCTGCTTTCGAAGTTACTCATTCAACAAATTTGAAATTTTTGCTATGATTGTGCAGTGTTTGGACTTCTATTTTCATTTTCAAATATACTACTGTCATTTTATTTCTCAGTAACAAAAGTCAAATAACAAAATATTTCTACGAAATATAAGGCAACGAGCCATATAGTTATTGCAGCCTTTTTGTTTGTTTTTTCATAACCGTATTGTACGGACCAGCTTTCACACATCTCGATTAATTTCGCAGATACCTTCCATCTCCCACCAACAAGAAGTATAAAGTAACTCAGTTCACCAAAGCTAGAACAGATCGGAAGAAATCACCTAGTGTTTTGTCTCTAAGAATTGAACTTGAGACCTCATCCACGTCATTGACCACTAAAGTCATACCCTTGAGTGTAACCTTCTTGTAATTGAACTGTCTTTATTACATTATCCACTTTTTAGTATTATTAAGTAATCTATAATATAAAAGCAAGAAAGTTGTTTTGTCATTAAGCAAAGTGCAAGCTACCAAAATGTCACTTGCAAACTTTAGGATAATATATTTATTTTTTTTATTTATTTTTTATGACCGTGGAGTCTGAGCCAGCTTTAGTGCACCTCTACTACTTCCACGGAATACCTACCACCTACCACCAGCAGCAACTACCAAGTAACTTTGTCCACCAATGCTAGGACAAATGAAAGAATCACTTACTGTTTTATGTCTTTGCTGAGTTTTGAACTTGAGACCTCGGGGTTCTCAACCACTTTATTAACCACTAGGCCACACACAAGTGTGCAGGATAATATATATCAATATAAAAACAAGAAAATTTGTTTTGTCATTTAGCTAAGTGGAAAGGTATTGCACTGCCACTTAGCAACTTTACGGCAATGAGTATAGTTATTCATGAGATTAAGCCAAGTGGCAAGCTACTATAATGCCACTTGACAATTTTTATAAATAAAAATGCAAGTTTGCTTTTTCATTTAGCAAAGTGGGTACATACTACATTGCCACTTGGCAACTTCAAGACTATGAAAATTTGCTAAGTGGCTTTGTAATAGCTTGACACATGGCATAATCTCATGAATATTATTGTCCTAAGGTTGTCACTGCTTGGTTAAATGACAAATCAAATTTTCTTGTTTTCTTATATATAGATAGTTCGGTAGTTATTGTAACCACTTTGTTCCTCACTTATCATAATTTATCCACTATTTAATATTATTACATAAATAATATAGTTTTTTATTAGCTTTGTCAATTAGTTTAATTCCTCATCAATTACTCTCTTTTTAATATATACTTTTCTTACCAATGAATTTTTATTTTTATTTTTATTTTTACTATTAGATATCCACATTCTTCAATTGTCTAATTATGAATATATTTTTTTTTGAATGGTAAATTTATGAATAATACTTTTGTAAGATTTCGTCATCGTAGGGAAAAATAATTATTAATTTTAATCATTGAAATCATCATCATCATGCTTTAATATTTTGTTTTTCAATTTAAATGAGATATTGTTGTTATTATTATTATAAATGTAATCCTAAAATTTGTCAAATGGCTTTGTAAGTACTTGTCACTTGACTTAATCTCATGAATTATTATATTTTTTGTTCTTACCAATGAAATATTTTTATTATTCTACGAGTAGCAATTCATTTATTTTCATACCGACCCATTTACTTTCTCTTATTTGATTGACTAATCCTTTATATTGGAATGGACTTTTCATTATCCATATTCTTCAATTGTCTATACTCATGAATAATACTTTTGTCTATTATTTGTTCACTTTATTTTTAAAATAAATTTTTTTATATAGTAGGATTTAGTCATTGTAAGTGAAAAAATTGTTTTAAATTTTAATTATTGAAATCATTTGCATGATTAAATATTTTATGTTTCAATTTAAATGAGATGTAATTATTATTACAAATGTTATCCTAAAATTTCCCAAATGGCTTTGTAGTAACTTGCCACTCAACTTAATCTCACGAATAACTATGTCATTGTCCTAGAATTGCCAGGTGGCAATGTAATAGCTTGTCACTTGACTAAATAACAAACCAAGCGTTCTTTTATATTAATATATAGATCATTGGTTCCACATTTATGGAGATGCTTAGAGGCAAGAGGTGTACTTGTGGTGTACACTAGGACGATCAAGGACATGTATGATAGAACCAAGACTAGGGAAAGGGCAATGGGAGGAAACTCGAAGTACTTCTCAGCGATTACACCAAGGGTCAGCTCATAGCTTGTTTTTATTTTCTTTGGTGATGGATGACTTGACGTGACAAATCCAAGGTGAGGTTGCCATAGTGAATGTTATTTGTGGATGACATAGTTCTGATTGACAAGACTCACAATGAAATTAACACTAAGCAGGAGGTTTGGAGACCTACCCTAGAATCTTAAAGGGTTCCATTGAGTAGAACAAAGATAGAGTACTTGAAGTGCAAGTTCAATGACGTCGCAAATGAGGTTGGCTAGGAAGTGAGGCTTGATACCAAGTCATCAAAAAGAGGCGGAAGTTTCAAGTATCTTGAATCTATTATTCAAGTAAATAAGGAGATTGACAGTGATGTCACACATCTTATTGGTGCAAGGTGGAGAAATGAAGGCTCACATCCAGAGTCATGTCATATGAAGGTGCCACCAACTTAAAGGAAAGTTCTACAGAGTGGTGGTTAGACCAACTATGTTATATGGATAAGTGTTGGCCAATCAAGAACTCTCACATTCAGAAGATGAAAATTGCAGAAATGAGGGTGTTGTAATGGATATGTGGCACACACTAGGAGAGATAAGATTAGAAATGAAAATTATTCGAGACAATGTGGGAGTGGCCGTTATAGAGGACAAGATGAAAGAAGCGAGGTTAAGATGGTTCGGACATGTGAAAAGAAGACGCACGGATGCCCTAGTGCAAAGGTGCAAGAGGTTGGCAGTAGATAGTTTCAGGGGAGACGGAGGTAAAAGCCGAAAATGTATTAGGAAGAGGTGACTAGATAGAACATGACGTGGTTTCCGCTTACCAAGGGCATGACATTAGATAGAAGGTTATGGAGGACACATATTAGGGCAGTAGGTCAATAAGTAGTTGAGTGTTGTCACGTTTATCCTTCTATAATAGTAGTCGTAGTATTACTCTGATCGTTTCTTGTCCTTTGATTTTTTGTTATTATTTGTGTTTCTTCACTTCTTATCCTTCATTGTATTATTTTGTGGTAGTTATTGCTCCATTTCTTCAAATTACTTTAAATAGTATTTAGTCATGGCTTATTCACTTCTGTTAGTTTTTTCTTGAACTGCTTTGTTTTGCTTTTCCTTGAGCAGAAGGTCTATCAGAAACAGCTGCACTACCCCTCAGGGTAGGGTCAAGTCTGCATATATTCTACGCTTCCCAGACCCCACTTGTGATATTACACTAGGTATGTGTTGTTCCACATTTACGCGTCAATTTCTCAAAGCCAAGCTCCAATATATTTCTTTTATATGCATAAAACTAGTCTTTTAAAAGCTTTATTTCTCGCCACTTATATATCAAAACTGTCATGCTTAGACTTGGACTTTTCAAATATGAAGAATATGAAAGCCATGCTCAGAATACATGTTTACTATTTCTTACTCCAACACTAAAAAATATAGAATAAAGAAAAAGGAAATTATTATTTTTTTGACACTAGTAACATTTAAAGAAAAAGGAAATTATTAACCAAAGAGATTGACAAATACCACTAATAAACATGCATGGTGCAACTAAATGTTACTAATATTTATGTCAATGAACTCAATAAACTAATGGAGAATACTCACCAGGTTATCCTCATTTCCAGCAAACAATATAGCAGGATCTTCAATCAAATTGTCAGAGAGGTGAATCATGTAATCCTCCTCTTCCTGAGGCATCTTCTTACTGTATAGCTCAGCAGAAGATGGACGTGGTTCAGTTAAATGCCAAAGAGATTTGTTTCCTGGGTCAACCATGGTGGTAATGACAGAGCAGCTTAGGTTGTCAGGCATTGCAGGTACAGAAGTTGCACCATATGAATTAGGTTCAGCAGGCATCTCATGTATGTAAGGCTGGGTCACAATTGAGCAGGTTTCATTGTCAGGCAGAGGTAAAGAAGGAATACTGGATTGATTATGTTCAGCAGGTGTCTCATTATCTTCCCAATCTTCCTCCTTAAATGGTGCTCCATACTGCGCTCCATTTTTGGGACCTGGTCCGCTTTTCTTAAATACTTTGCAAAGCACGTATGCATCCTATTAAAAGAAGTATATTGATGAGTAATAATTAAAAAACGTGGCTTGAAAATAATAAAAGCTAAGACTGATATATTAAACATATACAAGTATTCAGAAAACAGTGAAAAGCTTGAATTGAAATTGTCTCTGTTTCAAACAATCAAGTTTAAAACTGTGTAACACAGCAAAATTTAAATGGTGCATCACAATAAACATACAATTTGGGAAACACGGCTTTTCTTTCAAAATATAGGTTGAGGAGTTGAATACAAATTAGAGAAGCATTTGACACCAGAGTCACTTGCATAGCTGTGTTATAACACTAGTGCCCCATGTAAAAGGCCCATCTATTTCATTAGATGCTTTAACTAAAAGGAAGGGTTTGGACGCACCAGCATCTAAAAATTTGAAATGAAACAAACAAACTGAAGTAAAAATAAAAGGCCCAGTGACAGAAGCTTATAGTGAGATGGGTTTTCCAAAGCTGCCAAGAAAAAGATAATGGGAACCTAGGGGTGTCAAATGGGCAGGGGTTGGGTTGAAATTGGAGATATTAAAATGGGTTAAAATAGAAATTGGGTTAGGTTCTGACCCGCCCAAGTTTAATTTGGGCTCAAACGGGTTGGGTTCAAATGGGCTTAAAACGGGTTGGATCTTGACCCGCCCAATTTGACCTGGTTAATCTCAATAATTTTAATATATTGTTATTTATGTTTTATAACCACAATTTGAATTCAATTCAAGAGATTTTTAAAAAAAAGTTACAAATGGATAGATAAATCATAAAAAATATAAAATAGATAGTAATTCATACTTTTAATATAGGAACATACATCACATCAATGCAAATAAAGAGCCTTAAAACGGGTTGAAATTGGAGATTAAATTGGGCGCAATTGAGGATTCTCTTAAAATGGAGACTTGAATGAGTTAAGATTGAACCCAATTCAAATTATCTTTAGCCCAACCCTTAATATTCTAGGCGGGTTACCTATAATTAGGCTCAATTTTGACACCCCTATGGGAATCCATATCGTTAACCAAAAAATTTGCAATAATGTGTAGCTTGAAGAATTGAGTGAATGGGTATTGGAAAGACGGGAACTATCACTTCTATCACTAAAACAATTTAAAGTTCATAAGTTCATGGAGAATTCATATCCAAATGTTATATTGTAAATTTAGATTATTGATACTTCGACAACACAATTGTTGGAAGCAAGATGAGAGTTGTTGGCAAAGAGTTCCATGTGTGATAACTCTTCCATAGTTCATTTTCAACTAGAGCATGTTTGAAGCTTGTTTTCTTGCATTAAAACAGCTGGACTAAAGTTGATTTATTTGCATGTAGATAGAGAATAAAGTGTATAAAAATACATATATGATATGATTTGAATGGGCTTTTTTAAGAACTTCCCTGTACTATTGGATTTGGTTCTTGACAATGAAAGGAAGTCCAAAGACAAATATATTGTGCTATAAAAAAAATGTTTAGGTATCGACTTTGCCGAATCTTCATTACTTAACATCAGGAGCATTAGGCCTGGTACACCTAGTGTGATATTTTGTACCCCACTAGTAGGAAAGAACTAGCACTGCCTACTTTTATCACACTTGTACTCTAGAAGGGAACCTAGCTAAAGGGGTCTAATGGCTATGGTGAATCCATAGCATCAGAAAGTATATTGGGTTAGCTTAAGAACATCCCACTATATAGAGAGATGATATAAAATTCAATTTTTTCCCTCAATATACAGTTTAATAAGCTCTACTGAGTACTGAGATAGGAGCATTACCCTAACTTGTAGGGAGAGTTTCAACTTTATTTCTTTTATGAATTAGATATGAGTTATGAAATATGATTTTAAGAAATGTTAAATCAATGATGGTTTGACCAATTGATATTATAGTTTTCATACATGACGTGTTTTATTTCTTATAAATGAGATTATCGATGATTCTGAGCTCCTATGGACCTTTGCCTTCCCTCTTTTCCACAATAACAAGAAAAAGAAGATTTTTTCCAACTTGAACATGAATATGAACTACAACACAGTCAATCCTTAGACAGAAACATAAGACTGTTTTTGTGTACCATATCCTGATTCTGCTTAAAATATGATTTTCTTTATTATGCTTATCCTAAATAAAATGTTATAATTGATATTATTATCTCATTCAGTCGGGTGTGACTGACCCCTCTCCCTTCTTTTGCATAGATACTACCTGAGGATGACACTTCGGTTCAGCAAGATTGACAGGTAAAGCTGAAGACGGATCCCAGATCCCTACACTTGCTTCACCTGGATCCTTATTTGCCCTAACTATAGACAATTTTGGCTTATTTTTGTAATTCAACTCTAATTTTATGCTCCTAGAGACGGTCTATATATTTGTGGTTAATGTTTAGTACAAATGTAACTTGGAATTCATATAGTAGTTGTGGAGTCGTTGACTTGGTATTTTTGATATTATTTAGCCTTGAAATTCAAAAACCTCTAGGCAATGTAAGATAGCCATTTTCTAGATGTTGCCTTAATCGTATTGTTTTTTGCAGTTCCAAATCTATTCTCCAAGCATAGCCACAATGTGCTACAATAAGAACTGACAAATCAATTGAAGACAACTGCAAGCATTAATTTTAAGACAGCAAGGCCTTATTATTTGCACTTCATGAAGGTCTAAATTTTAATTATTTAGGTCTTAGTTATTACGTGCATTTGTTTTTTAAATCGGAATCTTAATCATTCAAATTTCAATCACTAGGTATTTTGAATTTTTTCTTTTACAACCACTTAATGAGTCTGAACAGATTGGAATAATTAAGATCTACAACAAAATCTTCTCTCTAAAAAGCTATGCACTCAATCCAGTTTCGTATTTTGCCTCATGTACTACTATTCTAGATATACTTTGGTTTTGTTTTAAAGTGTCTCCAGTTACATTTCGCTTCGCCAATGGAATCTGCGGTATTGAATTTTTTTGTTAGGTTTTCTTTCTTGTTTCTTTGTTTGTCACTCTCTGGTGTTAGTTTTCTTGTTCTTTTGTGCTGAAATGTTGACTGATTTTCAACAACAAAAAGAGAACTGGACAAATTTAATTGTTTTGTGGAATGCTTCAGATCAGTGGTTTACATCATAGATGGGAATAAAAATAATTTCTCAAAATTTAGGATTCTGCCACTTTGGCGCCATAATAGATAAATTGGCAAAGACTTCTGTTCATATTTGTATACTGAAACAAAATTTTCTTTCCAATTTTGTTTTATGAAAATGAATCCCCTCACATCTTACTCAAAAAAAATTCTTCTATGGATTTCAAATGAAAATAGTTTAGTATAAAATCCACAATACTTGATAGTTGCAGTTCCATCTACAAGTTCCTCTAAAGTTTCCAATTGGCGGAGGGTTTTGGCAAGCTCAAGTTTGAATAGCCAAAGAGATTAAGTTCTTGTTTGGTCATAGATTTCGGGAGTAGATTTTCAAAAAAATTGAACACATTGTTTGTTCATGAAATTTGGTCAGGTTTTGAAAATTTATCTTTAAAAAAATTCACGTCCAGTCACAAAACTTCAAATATTTTGAAGTAAAAATGCACGTCCAAACACAATTTCAAGTTCCAAAAACAATTTTTCAACACAACTTCAAAAACTCTTTTTTTCCAACTTTCAACTAAATCTATGGCCAAACGCTTGCCATGCCAAGTCTTGAGACATCTCAAACCACAAATGTTGCAAGTCAATAGAAGTTTATGGACACAAGGCCACTAAAATTTATGGACTCAGGTATATCTTTAATTACCGTCCCTTACCAAGTAAAGTTTTGAAAGTTAAGCCTATGATTTGAGGAAAACTTCCAAGTTTTGTGCAATTCCGGAGAAGAAAATTTTCCAAAAACGCAAGGTGAATGGTATCTGAAAGGCTCCTAGCTTTAAGTAGTGAGACAAATGCAAGTACCAAAGCCTTGTAAGAGTTCCTAGTCACTCGTGAACTGTTACCTGGTTCTTACAATTGCTCATATTCAACTTTTTAAGATATGGCATTTGGCTAAAGTTTTGGAGTGATAACTTTAGCCATTTAGTTAAAGAGAGAAAGAAGATCTCCTTAGTGTGATAACGCTAATGAAAAGAAAGGACCATGGTGTCCGGGAAAGTATCAAGCTCTAAGATCATATTGAAAAATAAGAGATTTGAGTAATTTTGAATAGTGCATGGGCATGTTAGGCATTTACCCTGAATTTATTCTTACTTGACGACCTAATTTTCATTCAGTAGATAAAGGACTCGTATGCAATTCAACCTTCACAATCACTGGTGAAATTTGAACTCTCAACACTTAATGATATATTAATACTACTTAAAGGTGTATATGATGAAGCCAACGATTTTGCACATGGAATGTAGATTAAATTAAACAAAAACGACAAAGCTTGAATATTTCAGGGAAGTGCAATCAAGTGAAGTGCCTCAAGGACAAGAATGGCGAAGTGTTGGTAGAAGAAGCAGACATTAGAGAAGAAGGCAAACATATTTCCATAAGCTCTTGAATGAAGGAGACAAGGATATTGTGTAAGAGCATTCCGAGAGTCGTAGAGATTTTGGGTACTATAGGTGCATAAAGGGTGCGGAGGTTAAGAGGGCTATCCGCAAGATAAGGAGAAGAGAAACTGGGCCATACGAGATCTCCATGAAGTTTTCAAAGAACGCAAGCAAAGAAGGTATGGAGTGGTTGGCTGAGTTATTTAATGTCATTTTTAGGACGGCCAAAATAACAGAAGAATGGACGTAGAGTACAATGTTGTTGTACAAAAACAAGGGTGATATTCAGAATTGCAACAACTATAGGAGCATCAAGCTAATAGGTCATACTATGGAAGCTAGGGAAAGGGTGGTCCAAATGATGATGAGAAGGGGGGTGTATCTCCAAAAAAACAATACAGATTCATGTCGGGGCGATCAACTGCAAAGATTGTCCATCTTGTAAGGAGATTGTTGGAGCAATATAAGGACAAGATGACAGACTTCCACATGGTGTTCATCGACCTAGAAAAAACATATGATAAAGTCCCTAGGAAGGTCCTTTAGAGATGTTAGCAGGCTAAAGGTGTAATTGTGACTTATATTAGGGCAATCAAGGACATGTACAATGGAGCAAAACTCGGTTTAGAATAGGGGAGGTGACTCAAAACATTTTTCAATCATGATGGGGATGCACCAAGAATCAACCCTTAAGTCATTAACCCAATCCTATTTGCCTTAGTGATGGACGAATTGACACAATGTATTCAAGGGTAGGTGTCATGATGTATGTTATTGACGATATGCATAGTGGAGTTAGCAGTAGACTAAAAATTTGAAGATAGACCTTAGAGTCTTAAGGTTTCGTGATAATTTGGACTAGATAAAGTACCAAAGTGCAAGTTTAGTGACATGACAACATGAGGCAAAGATGGAAGTGAAGATCCATGCACAAGTCATATCCAAGGGAGGAAGCTTCAAGTATCTTGGGCCATAATATAAGGAGACTAAGAGATCGATGATGATATCACAAATTGTAATGGAGCAAGGTGGGTAAAATTGAGGTTTGCATCCGAAGTATTGTGCAAAAAGAATGTCGCAAAGGCTTGATGGTAAGTTCTACAAGTGGTGGTTAGACCAACATTAGTGTATAAGGTTGAGTGTTGGATAGTAAAGAACGACAGGTTCAGAAGATGTGTAGCGGAGATGAAGATGCTCAAATGAATTTGTGAACATACTAGGAGAGATATGATTCGGAATGAATTTATACAGGGATGTGGGAGTGGCCTCTGTGGTGGGCAAGATGAGGAAAGCAAGTTTGAGATGGTTCGGACACGTGAAGAGAAGATGCGCTAGCAAGGAGGCGTGAAAGGTTAGTTGTAGTAGGAGTTAGAAAAGGTAAAGGTAGGCTGAAGAAGAACAAGGAGGTAATTAGACAAAATACAACACAACTTCAGCTTATTGAGGACAGGACCATAAGAAGGCGTGGAGGTCAAAGATTATGGTAAAAGATTAGTAGGTAGCCGAGTGTTGCCGTCTTTTAGGAGGGATAGACAACGGGATAGCCCCATCTCCTTGCAGACTTATTATTAGTAGTATTTAGTAATTGCATAGTTTCTTTTTCTTCAATGTGTTTTGTCATATCTGTTGTTTCATTTGTTTTATATGTTTGATATTTTGCTATCATAATTTTCTTGCAACTCTGCTTTAAATAACTTCTTTTTAAGATGAGGACCTATCGAAAACATCTCCAACTTGAAAATATGGGGTAAGATTTGCGTACATCTTACCTCCCCAAAGCCCCACTTATTACATTGGGCATGTTATTAGTGTTGTTGCAATCAACCTTGAGAAGAATATTATGTCAAGGCGCAATTGATATTGTTATGGCAGAAGAATATTGAGAAAATAAAGAGGATGAACAAATGTTGTTTTCAGCATCGTCTATTAGAGCAATCAAATTTCAAAAGGGGACATACCACAGTCCAATCGACAGTGTGATAACTAGAAGAACAAAGACAAAGTTGGCCAGAGAGTAAGCCTTTTGACTTTATTCATCAATGGTCTTAATGGCGGCAATATTGGCTTTTGGTATATTGAAATTTTAATTTATAACAAAATCAAATGTTTCTAGACAATGCATGCAAATTAACAGTTACTAACTATTTTGGTATATAAATTATATAAAAATGAGATGAAATACATGTGAAATGCATGTGCAGAGAAACTAGTCTTAATAACCAAATAACGCTAAAAAGTTAACACAAAAAGGAGAGTACAGAAAACAAGGATGTAAACTACAAAAAGATTCAAATTTTGGACACTTCCCACAAAGGAAGAAAAACGTGTAATAACAAGAAGTACAGGGAAAAACCTGTAATATCAAGCAGTACAGGAAAAACTCATAATGTCAAGAAGAACAGGAAAAACACAGAACAAGATACAGAATATATCAACTAGACCATATCGCTCTCACCAATCCAAGAATGCACAATTCCAATTATTGGGCATGATGTCCTAATTAAGGTTCTCAAAAATTTGAAACTGCATACGACTACCCCAACTCACATGCACGCACAAAAATCGAAGAGGAAAGTAGCAGGGTATGTCGTTGGGATATCAGATATGCCAGTAAGAGTACAAATACACTGAGAGTTAAAAAGGTACCAGAGAAAATCCTGCATCTGCCATATCTTTATCTTCAAATCTATACTCGTGAATAACCCAATCAGTTCTCTGCCCTCGTGGTGCTTTACCTTGGTGAAAAACCAAAGTCTTAACAGATCCAACAAACTTTTCATCATAAAGAACACGTCTATCCTTGCCAGTAATTTTCCAGAATCCAGTTTCAGTAGTGCGATTCATCCTGAATCCACTTGCATACTTTCTCTCATTTGGGCAAAAGAAATACCATTCAAGATCTTTACTTTTGTAGCAACATTTGTCTGAAGAAATACAAACATTATGAACAACTGAACAGGCACAGATGAGCAGAAATAAATCCATAGCAGAATAAAACACAAGAAGCCTTCATGATACAAAGAAGATATTGTATAGAAAGCCAAACAGGCTTAGAGCATTCTTTCACCATAAAGAAGACAACTGTTTGAGTATTTGATCAGTAATAAGGAGAAAAAATGAATTTAATTTTTGGTTGTCTCAAATTCTTGGTTAATCTACAATGTAAAAGTGTTTGCTTTTGAGCAAGACGTAATTTGTGAACTCATATGCATGGTTCATTTGGTTTCTCACCTTGTTTCTAAGTGATTATTAATGATTTTTTTATGTCAAATCTTAACGGTTAAACCAATAACCGAATCGATAACGATCAATAACCGATAAGTCAATATCTTGATGGTTCTATAACAATTTAGCATGCCTACAAACTGATAACTAATAAATCAAACCGATAAATTTCAAAACCAAACCAATCGATACACAGCCGTAGTTTTCTGTATAAAGACATACTTCATGTTAAGAACATACCATTTATATGCACATATCAAGACTACCAAAGAGTATGGCATATACCTGGAAGATCCGATGGGGAGAACTTATAAATGTTGAGTTCTGATATGGCTTCAAAAAGGATCTTTTTCCCCGTGATCTTCCGCTTTAGATAGTACATTATCAGCTCAACATCAGTAGGGTGAAAGCGAAACCCTGGTGGAAGCTTCGCCATCGGAACTAGTAAAAAACCGCACAGCCAAATAAAATGAAAAGAACACAGCACTAGTAGGTCTCAGTGAAGCAAATTTTAACAAAAGAAAGTAACAGAGTATATAGACTAGTATACACCAGAGTCAAGTCCAATGCCTAAACAATATCTTCCCGGAGCACCAATGTCTTCTTTGATTCAACGCAGCCCAAACAAAATAGTGATGCTTCTGGTTGATGCTAACAGACATCTGGTGTGTAATACAAAACCTGTTCCATATCAAAAGCCTCAGAAATACCGGTTCAAAAAGAACTGCGCAAAAGGCAGAGGGAAATAACACAACACTAGAATTTGAAAGAGCTAAAAGAGTAACAAATCACGGTGACGGAACACTAGCGTGAACAATAAATACTTTTTTTTTCACAAACAAAATTAGAGAAAAAATGAGTAATTAATCAACAAGGAGAACCAAATCAAAATCAAGAAGAAGTCAGAAGGAGAACAAGGAACGAACCGGAGATGGCAAACGAAGGAGAAGGCGGACGCGAAGACGACGATTAGATGGAGGAAGGAGGACCAAAATGATGGGGAAATAGGGTTTTATTGAACGCGTTTAGTTCAATGAAGTGAAGTTTCTTCAGTAACAAAATCCAAGGAGCGAGTGAGAAAAACCATTTAACAAAAAAAAAATTATTAGTTTATGGTTAATAGTTTAAAACTGTTTTGTAAAATGTTTTTATTAGGGTATTGATTCGATTTTTGATTTTATAATTTTGACTAACATAATGGTTAATTAAATAACCCAATAAGATTATTTTAAAATTATGTTTTCCTCGGTTAATTAAATAACCCAATAAGATTATTTTAAAATTATGTTTTCCTCCTTATTATATAAAACACTGATATTAACACTTTATAAATCTTATTTTTAAAATACTAGTATTACTTTCGACCGTATGCAACACAAAGTAGTCTTTATATTGTGATACCTTCTCTCTTCTCGATACAAACTAGTATTATCTTCTCTCTTCTCAATTTCAATCTAATTGTAACACAAAGTCGTCACAGAAAGACATTTAATGTTGTTTTCTCAATTTATCGCATGAGTAGAACGAATTCAAACAATTTTCTTAAATAAAAGTGATCAATGAAGAAATTTGTGTTGGTCTATTATTGCTACCAATTCTATTTTTATGAACATCGTGTATATATAATCATATGAGCAATTTTTTATCGGTTAAATCAAAAATCAAATCATTAAGAATAAAAAGTCTATTAATCAAAAATTGATAATAAACATCTTGTTTGGTTATCGATTTAGCATGTTCACAAATTGAAAATCAATAAATTGAATTGCAAATGTATAAAATTAAATCGAATCGACCGATGTGCACCCCTAATTTAAGGGATCATTTGGTAGTTGGTTAGAATTATGTGAGTATTAATAATACTAGTATACGTGCCCGCGCGTTGCGCGGATATTTTAAAATATAATAATTTTTAGATTAAAAATAATTAATACAAATTATTATTGAGTAACAAAAGTGCATGTATAATAATATACAATGTTTTCATTTCATATATACACTTATGCTAACAAAAAATCACCATAATTATGTGCAATGAGGGTATTTTCTTCAAAGACACTAAACATTATACTAACAATTCTTCTTCTTCTAGTAGAATGAAGATTGATAACATATGTGGTGTGTGTTGAATTGATACCTATGCTAATTAATTAAATCTTAAATTAATAGATCAGTCTAAAATCTAGTATTAAAAATATTTATGATAGTTTTAGCTAAATCTAAATATAATTTTCAAAGCATGTAGCAACCTCTTTAGCACACTCCTCTCTCGTTCAATCTTGCAAAATAAAATATTTTTTATTTAATCAAATACAATTTCATAAAATAAGAATGTATAAAAAAAAATGGTGTTCACTTATCAATTAAAACAAAAGATACTATGATAAAATTATTTTTAAAAAAATATTTTTCGATATAATTTTAATTTGAAGATTACTAAGAATAGTTGCAAATCATTTATCTCTAAAAAAGAATGTAGTTGAGGTCAATAAGGATGTAAATCACCTTATCTCTAAAAAAGAGTTGAAATTATATTATTTAATGATAAGATTAAAAGGTTTGATAAATCTACAAATTAAGTAATATAAGTAAAGTCTATACGAAGTGGGAGAAATAAAAGAGAACACTACATGATATAGGTGTTTTGTAATTTGTTAGTATTTCTTAATTAAGATTTTTTTTTTTTGAGAAAATCCCGAAATTGTTAAAATAATATAACTACCCATTTTTGTTTTTGGCAATTTTATTTGACAACTTTTTACATAATTATTTATCAAATTATAATTATATTTTTTTGGAGAGAATTTAAAAAAAAAATATCCAAACTGAAAATTTTAGAATTATTCTGATGATGAATGTTGCAATATTTTGCAAAATACAAATTTACAATATTTTAAATTTATTGTTTTTTAAAAAATTATAATTTAAAAAATTATATGTTGATGCTATTTTCTTATTACATAATATTTATTTGAAATACTAAATTCATTTTATATAAACTCAAAATTTGAATTGAATTATTTTGTGATGTGTGACACTTTTGTCTTTCCTATTACTAGATGAGAATGCCCATGCTGAGCACGGGCCCAACAAAATCAATCTACGCATAAAAGTAATCTTACGCTTTTAGATATGCAAAATATATTTTGTGTATGGTCTACTGCACAGTGAAATCTTTAATCCATGTGAAGTGATTATAGCCAATTAGTTGTGATATTCGTAGAAATAGAGTATAGTAAGAATATTATGTTTAAGCAATGAAAAATAAGATATACATGGTCTTTCTTCCTTATAAATATCTGGGAAATTTCTCTTTTTGATTAAGACATAATACACAAAAGCAAATAGAGTTGTTTACAAACAACAGGTGCTATAACCAAGTCTTCAATTATAACAAACAAAATATTTATAACATCTAATATAACTTTGGGCAGAAGTCGAATGTACAAATATATACTTCAAACGTCTCACTAACAAATGAGTTCGATATTCTGGTGTCCTAGGCGTAGAGGTACCATCCCGATTCCATTGCCCTTCCATTTGTTGCACGTAGAACTCTAGTCATGCATTCCCGTCTGTTATCAGGTGGAAAGAGAAAATGCCAAAGCTTTATTATATTTGATAGTAAACAAATAAAGTTGTAAGCAAACAAAGATATTAAGTGAGCTTAGTGCAATAAGCAAAATAAAATTCAGGAAAACAACATCATTTTTTTACTTGTAAAGATCAAGGCGGGTCCAAGTAACCTCCAAACAGTAAATTCTGTCTATTCTACCAACCTTAGTTGTGTCAATACTGATGAATCCTACGGAAGAAAAAGAAATTTCAAAGTGAATTTATGAGCATGCATATTTATAAATGGTAATATTGTCAACAGAACTAGATCCTTGAGAAAAGAGCAAGACTCTGAGAAAAAAGGATATATATCTCTCACGGACTATATATACGATATTTTTTTTGTGGAAAATGATTACAAATCATAAAGAAATTTGTTGAAAGGAAGAAAACAGAGAAACTTAATACCAAGAGGCAGACACAAAGAGAATTTTTATATAAGCAACCAAAATCATGTCAAAAAACATAATTAAGCAGACTTGCAGTTTTTACAGAAGATTACTAAAATTAAAATCAAAACTATAGATTGCAGGATGAAAGTTCACACATGAATATACCACTATTTCATCTTGATAGATGTTTAGTAATCTACAAATATTAACATTTCACTCTGAAATATACTCAACATGTGACTACCCTTGGCATATTAGCACCACAATAGTTAAGAAAATCGAATTCTACTTGCATTATTTTTTAAATTGAGGATTTTAATTTTAATATAGTCAACGAAAGCTATGGTTTGCCAGAAACTATAACTTTGTTCATTTCTATCAGTGGTGTTGCACTACTTCAATTACTATCATTCAAAAATTAATGGTACACCACTTCAATATCAGCCAAAAATAAGTTATTGTAACTAAACTTCATTGCACCATTGTATCCTCAAGGATGTATGAGCAACTCACAATTTGTATGCGCACAAAATAATCGTAAGCCCAGAAAAAACAACCCAAAGAATAGACAAATCAACGAATACTAAAAGAGGAACTAACATAGAAATAAGTCCAGAGCAAACTGTTAGGCCTAATTTCATCATTCATAACTCAAGGATAATGGATCTGTCTCTATCCTTCTCCACTTAAATAAAAAGCTTAATTCACTTGCCAGAGAGCTTTAACCAGCGGCCTAATTAAGTGACAAGTCCTTTAACCTTTGCCAACAGAGTTAAGCCCTGGGGAGTATAACAAAGGTATATTAGCCTTACCACTCTTCCCTTTCCAACCCTTTAATGTTTTATTATCAGAACTAAATAGGCACGAGTACTTGAAATCTAACAATAACCCACATTTCTGCTAGACATATTTAGTAAGCCCATACTGCTACTTATCAAGATAATTGCAATATCCATTCAGAAAGGGAAAAAAATACTAATTAATCTACTTAACTTCACTTCCAACAGATAGTCTGCAGAGCCATTTAGCTGTCCACCATAAAATTACTGAAATGCATCTAAATAATCAAACAAAAATTGTCAAATCTAACAAAATCCCAATTTAACTTTGGTTAAGCAAGCTGACCAAAGCATAGCCAGTTCTGAAGCCCGCTATAAAAGGAGTGTTGGAGTAGGTAGACAACCAACATCAAATCAACAACAACATACCAAGTGCAATTCCAAAATTGGGGTCTAAACAACATACTTGATTTTATTGAATAAAATTCTAATCAACATAATTGAAACTAATACTTCCCAGTAAATGTATAAATAACAGCTGCAATCGAACGTATTTCACATAAACCAATAGAATAAACTAACTAAATTTAACAATAAAACCTGAAATTCATTGTAAATTAAAGCAAAAAAAAAATTATTAGGTTTATGGAAGCAAAAAGGATTATTTGCAAGTAAAAAAGAATACTTGACAGATGTGGTGGGAAATTGGAACAACGCGATTTACCATATAAAAAAATAATAATTCTGAGCATCATCATGCATGAGAGCATACATTAGTTGCAGTAATAACAAATTCACAGTGTCTTCAATTTAACATGCAAGAAAATCACCATCAGAAACATGCAAAAAAATCACCGAATTTGAAAAAGAAATTCCCAACAAATGTACATTCAGTAGAGGTGAAAATCGAGAAAAAGAGAGGTGAGACTTAAATTTTTTGATTTAAATTTATCTGGAAACTGATAATATCTAATTCGGGTGAAACAAAAAGGCCGCAACTTAAAATACAAATGTGGATTCTACCAAATGAAGTCTAATGAATCAAAAATTCACATAAAAATTCACTAAAACAACTGACAATTCAAAAAGGTCAACATAGTGAAGGAAACAAATAAAATCTATGAAAATATGAGTGAAAGAAGATAAATAATAGATGGTTTTGAACGGTGACCTGGATACCCTTCCAATTCTTTACCGTTTTCTTTGAAATGTCTTCGCCGATTATCTTTGGAGAGAGACCAAGTCGATTGATTTTTTTGGAGTGAGAGAACTCGCCGCTTCGACTAAATCTCTGGTGATTCGATGAATCTTTGACAAGCTATTTTTGTGCATTTTCTTAGTACACGTGTTTAACAATGGTGCTAACATGTGTTTGAGTTTCCATGGAGAGGAGAAAGTACCCATAAAACGTACCATTTAAATTGCTTTTCGTACAATTCCTTTGAGCTGTGATAGTACAATTTACATTACTTTAAGTACAATAATGGGATGATGTGTTCGTCCAATCTAAGTCCCATTTCTATATAGGAGTAATATAGGTAGAAGATTAAAATATATAATTGAGTTTTGAGAGATAAAGATAGCTAGGTAAGTGGTGAGGAATTTTAGGAGATGCTTTAGATTAGTTTTTGTTTTCAATCATTATTTTTTTTTTGAAAAAAATTATCTACGTATTTATAGCTATGTCTTTGTTAATGTTTTTCTTTTTCTTATTTTTTCATTAATTATTTTATTTATTTATTTATTTTGTAGCATGAGATTTTTAAATTTTTTCCAAATAGTTAATTTTGTTGTTTATTAATTTTTTTCTTTTGTTTTAGTTTTGTTCTAAAACTACCAAATGACTTGATATTAGAATCGATTTTTGCACACTATTGTTGTATTATCTAATTATTTCAATTTTAAAATATTATTTATCAACCTTGATCTAATTGGTCATTTCTTCAAATGTAAATATTACCTTATACAAAGGAAACTACTAGTAATTTTGAAGCTCTAAATAATATATGATTTGTATTATTTTTTGTGATGAATTTTTTATTAAAAAATCAGAAAAAGTTAAGTGAATTTTTACTTGAATACTAAATGTTATTATATATGCACAATAATCATGTCAAATTATTTCTTGGAGGATTGATATCGTAAACCTCTTATCAATATAAGTCTTAAACACTTATCTATAATCAAAAGAAAATCAAGCATGTCATGATTTCAATTTGTACATATAATAATTGCTTTTAATTTTCACGAAAATTGAATTTTGATCTATTTTATTTCTACCCAAAACACATTAAATAAATTTTGTTATATTTCATAATATATCTTTTAACTTCTGCGAAGTAACACAAAATCTTAGATATAACTTTAACAAAATAATTGAGAACATTTCATGGAAAAAAATCAAAAAAATCATATTTGATAAATTTTATATTATCTTAAATCTCTTGTTGATATGAGCCTTGAAAACATACTTGTAAATAAAGAAAATCAAGCATTTCATGAAATTTAAAATTATAATTTTTAAAATTCATTTATTAATGTCATGGGCATAACATTTGATTAATAAACCCAAAAAAAATTGATTTTTGCACATTATTGTTGTATCATCTAATACTTAAATTTCAAAGGAAACTAATAGTAATTTTGAAGCTCTAAATAACATACAATTTGTATTATTTTTTGTGATAATTTTTTAAATTTTTTTTTTTTTACAGAAAAAGCAAGTGAAATGTTTCTTGAATACAAAGTGTTGTTTCTGCACAATAACAACACCAAAGTTTTTTTGCAGGATTGATATCGTGTACCTCTTACCAATGTAAACCTTGAACATCTATATATTCAAAATTTGTGATAACATTGCTGCAACAAAGTTAAATGTAACACTAATATTTAAATTATAATATATGAAATATTCCAAAGTCTTAATTGATTTTAGATAAATTTACAAATAAATGTAAAATGTTAGTATATTTTACTCATAATTCGATGCCTTCATTGCATTGGATGAATTGCAAGTATATTAAGAAATAGCATATATTGATTAGAGTAACAATAACCTGCAATCAATTTCTACATTGATTTCACCAATGCAAATGTTCATTTGCGTTCATTCAATCTATTCAAGTGTATGATGAAGAAATGAACATGATTGTTATCCAAGTGACTTGATCTATTCATGAGTCCGAGTAAGAGAGATGTTCGAACTTGTGTAAGAATACTCAAATTTGAGAACTCATAATAAGTAAAAATAGCATAAGAGGATAGAATAATCATATGAATTATTATGAATAAACAAAAAATGTATAAGATCTATCACATAAATTAGTACAGACTGATTTTAATAATTGAAATTCATATTATACTATTCAGTCAAATTTACAAATACCTTCTCAGACTTATGGTCTTTGTACCCTTTAACACTAAAGCCTTGCATATCGCAATGTCAACAAAGTCACTGCCTCTGATCCTATGAGGCTATGACTACAATCCGTTAAAAAAAGAAAAATAAAGATAGATAAAAGAGGAATCAAACATCAAACAAATAAATAAAAACAAAACAAGTATGAAAGAGATATACAACCTAAATTTTCATAAATAATAAAAGTCTAATTACTATTTTTGAAGATCTCACATGAAGTCTTATTAACTATTAAACATCGTAAATTTGCAAAACTACATATATCATAAATGCATTATAATATACTCCATAAACTATGAAGGCTAATTGAATTTAATCCTTGCAAAACTATTTTCCAAATAGTTTAAAATAACTCCATAAAAAGGTACATGAATTGATCTAAAAAATTAAATTTTAAGCAATTCAACTTTTTAGAAAGAAATCCAAAAATGTTGCTTGAAATTTTTCGCAAATATCTATCAATGTCAAAGTAAAAACTAAAGCAAGAAGTTTCAAATTTAAAACTATTAAGAAAAATATGAAAGTAAATTTAGAGAGAAAATTGACATTATACCTTTAAAAAAGTGTTGTTGTAGAAATATTAGTTTGTCCCATTAACATGTTAAGAAGATCAATATGAGTATGTATCAAGCCATTTCTTCACCATTATTGAGATTTGAGAACAAAGAGAACAAAGAGAAAAGAAGATTGAAAAATTGTAGGCGATAGATTTAAAAAATAGGATACCAATTTTTGTTTTTGATATATATAATATTTTTTAAACCTAATAATTGAGAATTTTAATTACTATCAAATTAATTTGAATTTTTTTAATTAGTTTATAAAAAAAAATTCTAGCAGTTTTTAATTTAAGATAGAATTGGGAAGTTAGTCGGTAGTTAGTTGATTTTTTTTCATTAATAATTGAGAATTTTAATTACTAAAAAATTAATTTGAAAAATTTAAATTAGTTTATAATAAAAAAAAATTCCAGCAGTTTTTTAATTTAAGATAGAATTGGGAAGTTAGTAGGTAGTTAGTTGATTTTTTTTTCATTATTTTACATAGACTTTTAATTAATTTTCATTTCAATAATAAAGACTGTATTTAATATGTGTAAGAAAATTACCGCATTTAATAACATGAAACGTGCATTTGTGTATACATTGCTTACTGAACTTAAATTATATTATTATTATTATATATATAATAGAGAGATTATTGACATGTGTCTATATTTATTTAATTAATTATTAATTATTTAAAATTAGTTAAATTTTAAAATTAAAAAAATTGTTGTGTTGACATGTGTCATTCTAATTATAATTATTGACATGTGTCTATATTTATTTATTTAATTATTGATTATTAATTATTTAAAATACTGAAAATTTGTGGTGTTGACATGTGTCATTTTTTCTTCTCCTTTTATATATAGACTAGTAAAGAAAGCCCGGGCGCTGCCCGGGCCCAACATTAATAAAGTTATATTGTTACTTTCTCCGTCCCATATTAGATGAGAATCTTACTAAAAATATTTTTTTCATATTATTTGAGCACTTATTAAATTAGGATAGAATTAATTAATTCTTTTCCATTTTACCCTACAATTACTATGACCATTCCTATATTGTATGTGTATTTTTTTTAACTCATTTCAATGTGCATTGATATAAACAAAGGGTAAAATGGTGAAGTCTTCCAATGTATTAATGATTTCTTAATCACCGTGTAAAGTTGGAAGTGCCCATCTAATATGGGACGGAGAGAGTATAGTTTATGTATTGTTATAAAATTAGTAAAGATTGTTATAATATATTTTGCTCATAAGTGAGCTAATATAAAAACTTATTTGTCATTTGTCTTTTTAATTTCAATTTCAAATAGCAAATAAATGTAGCGATAAGATTGAGGGTAGAAATGAAACATATCTTTCTAAATTTAAGTAAAAATAAACAGAGTAGAAGTAACATTAGGGTTATCGATAGGACGATTCATTCGGTTATTTTTAAAAAAATTATATCATTCAATTTTTCGGCTATTTTATAATGTATAACCAAAATTAAAATTTTAAAATCATCCCAATCCTAATTTATGTGACACAAGCAGTACAAAAATTAGTCTTTTTTTTGTTGTCTTGTAGATATTTTAAGTTATTATTTATTGTAAATTATAGTACTTTTTATTAAAGTTTTTAATAACATATGTTACTTTTTATGTTTGAGAGTTAAACCAACTTTTTTTTATATGTCTTTTAATTTTATATGTGTTTTGTCCTTTTCCATTTTCAAAAACTAATACTCTGTCCATTTCATTTTATATGTCATTTCTTTTTATAAATATATTGGTTATTCCCTCTTCTTATGTCATATATTATGAAATTTGAGAAGTTATTGAAATTTTTATATGATTCTAAAAATATTTTAAATTGTTAGCTATTGTGATTTGTAGTACCTTTTTTTTACAGAATTTTGAAAATAATATTTATTACTCTCTTTGTTCTAATTTATGTGGCACATGCAAAATTTCAAATATTAACCATTTTTTATATGTCTCTTTACTATATTAAGTTGTTAATTATTGTATTTTATAGTACATTTTGAACTTAATTTTTAAAGAATATATGTTATTTTCCATGTCCCAATTTATGTGGCATTAATTGATAGATTTGTTGGAGTCGAGAGAATTTTTTTGTTAATTATTGTAATTTATAGTTTCTTTTTCGTCAATTTGAAACAATATATGTTCTTAATTGATAGATTTTTTGGAGCCGACAATTTTTTTTGTTAATTATTGTAATTTATAGTTTCTTTTTCGTCAATTTCAAACAATATATGTTTATCATATAATCCATTTTATGTGGTAGCAATAGAATTTAGAGAGTCAATTAAATTTTTTATATAACTTTTAAATATTTAAGCTATTAATTATTGTAATGTATAGTATTACTTATATTATTTTTGAATATAAATGTTACCTTTTTTATCCTAATTTATATGGCATTGATAGAATTGAAAGTGTCAAATAATTGTTAATTATTGTAATATTATATGTAGTACTTTTTATGTAGTTTTTACTATTTTTAAGCATACTAAGTATAGTATTACTTATATTATTTTTAAATATATTTAAATCTACTACTTATATATATATTTTTTAGTAGATAAGTGTGAATGTGAGGGTATTTTTAAATACCCAAAATACCCTCACTTTCACACTTATGTAGTACTTATATTATACATTATATATATTATATAGTAATTTTTTTTAGTAGATAAATGTGAAAGTGAGGGTATTTTTAAATACCCAAAATACCCTCACATTCACACTTATGTTCAACCCTCTCCTTTTTTTTGGTGCCACGTGTCGAAAGAGGAGTGAATTTATTCACTCTTCTTATATAGTAAAGTAATACATATGAATTAGTTATGAGCAAATTATGCATTACTTTATGCATAGATTAGTTATTCATGTATTTATTACTCCACCTTCTATTCTACATAAGATAATACATAGATTCTCTCATAACTTGTACATGTATTAGTTGTGGGGATTCCTAAACTTGTCAATCAAACTTTGTATTAATTTTATAAGTGAATAACTTATGTCAATCAAACTTCGAATTAATTTTATAGGTGAAAAATTTATTTCCTATCTATCTACCAAACGTTGTACAAGTTACACGGAAAATAATATATGAATAGCTTGAATTTTATCCCGCTACCAAACAACCCCTAAAGGTTTTCATTGGCTTATAAAGTTCCGCAAATTTTAAATAGGTCTTTGGCCATCAATATTTTTGAGAAAATCGTAACAATATTTTAAAACTTATGTTACAAGTAGGGGTGTTCATGAGTTGGTTTGGATTGGTTATTGGTCAAAACCAAAACCAAACCAACTTAATCGATTTTAAAATTATCAAAATCAAACCAAACCAAATATAATATACATTTATCAGTTTGGTGATTATCGGTTTCGATTTGGTTTGGTTCGGTTATTCGGTTATTAACCATACACAAAAATAAAAGAATCAATTCATTTAAAATGTGAAAAAAGTGACAACAATCCATTCAAAACGAAAAATAGTTAGAATGACTTAAATTACTGAACTTTCGATCACTAAATTTACTATCAATAAAGCTTTAAAATTCACTATATTGGCCTAGAAGGAAGAGACAATAATATTTTCAGTTCCACAAAGAATTGTCATAGACACTCATATACATAAAATCAATAAGATAAATGTTTCATTTTGGGCATTTTTGCTTTCAATAAGTAAATTATAAAGAAATTTTAATGAAAATATATATAAGATCTTTAAAATTGTTTATAAAAATAATATATTAAGTATGTATATTAATAAAATATATGTATATAATTCATCAGTTCGGTTTGGTTATTTATTCGATTTTTTTCCGAATAAAACCATAACCAAACCAAATACTATCGGTTTTCAAAAATCTAAAACCAAACCAAACCAAACCCAAATAAAATCGGTTTTATTTTATTGGTTTGGTTTGATTTTTCGGTTTGGGTTAGTTTTTATCCAAACCGTGAACACCCCTAATTACAAGTCATAAATGTAACTTTTAAGAATTTTTTAAATAAGATCTTAGTTGCAAGTTTTTAACACATTAGAATTATTTTAAATTAAATTAATATTTATTTATTTTATCTTGTATTTATCATATTTTAGAAAGTAAAAAAAAAGGGTGTGCATTAATTTTTCATTTTGAGAAAACCTATTACTAATACAACTAATTATCATCTTACTACATTTTAGGGAATTATTGAGAGCACATTTTTGAATTTTTCAAAAAGAAAAAAAAAATCATAATTCTCTCTACACACTTTTCGCTCAAAAATATGATACTCATCTCTATCTCTCCCCAATATATTCAATTTCTCTCTCTCTCTCTCTCTCTCTCTCTCTCTCTCTCTCTAGTTAATATTAGTTTAATTGTGTGTGTGTTTTTACTACATTTTATGCGAATTCTTTCATCCACGACTTTCAATTACTGATTTTGTGCTTTTGGGGAGATTTCTTCAGCAACAAAAATCTAGTTTTTTTCCTACGGTTTCAATTTGAAAATCATATTCTAAAAGATCAAAAAAATTAGGATTGTTGTATACTCAATCTATACCCTACATAGTTTGGTCATTGATATTTAAATTTTTACTAATGTCTAGAAAATGTTTTAACTTATAGTTTCATTAGCTTTAGTTTAGTATAGTCTATTGAAACCAGCTTATATATACACACATTAATTACATACACTAAAAATTACACATGTTGGGTCCTTGATGCATGAACTACACATTAAATAGTTATATTCATGGGATTTTGATTTATTGAAATCTATTTATATACCATTCTAAAAGCTACGCGGTCGTTTGGTATCTGGATAGAGTTATGTAGGTATTGGTAATGTGAGTATTTGTTATATATAGGTATAAGCTATATGTGTATTGATTATGCCGGGTCTAGTTATACATACATTTATTATGTAGGTATTAATTATACATGTACTGATTATGCAGGGTCTAGTTATACATGTATTAGTTATGTAGGTATTAGTTATACATGCATTGACTATGCAGGGTCTAGTTATATATGCATTAGTTATGTAGGTATTATTTATGAAGGGTTTAGTTAGGTAGAGATTACAATATATTGATGAACTAATTTTTATTTTTTAATTTCAAAAATAAGTAGTGAGCTAATAAAAGACATAAAGTGACACATGAAGTTGCTCTGAATTTTTAAAAAGACGCCTTAACTATGCGGGCGTCTTATTACCTCCTAAACAATTTTAAAGTGATATTATTACATTAGTTTTTGGTCAATCTCAAATTTTAAAAAACAAGTGTTATCACACACCAATTATTATGTGATATGTATTAATTTAATTTAAAATATAATTTTTTTCATTTTAAATTTTTCGTTATCCTTTTTTTTCTCTCTCTTACTTTTTGATTTATTTTATTTTTATTACTTTTATTTTAATTTCATCTTACATTTCCCTTCATCTTCCATCTCACCCCACCCATCTACCCCAATTTCAAGCTAACCTCCTTTCTGTATTTTTTTGCTTTCTTTCTTCTTCTTTACTTCTCACCCTCATCCTTCCCCACCCACGTCAAATTGTGTCCCTCCCCATTTTTTTCTTCTTCTTCAGTCAAATTTCATTCTTCTAGTGATTTTTTCTTAAAAAAATTATATTATTTTCTAAACTTTGTTGAGTTAGTGATAACAGAACTAATTTTTTTTTTAAGAAAATTCAAAATTTTAAAAGTATCATCAATTAATTTATCTTCTTTTCATATAACTACAAAATTTAAAATAATAATTTTGAAAGAATCAATTAATTTCCCAAAAATTAAAGAGTTTGATTGAAATTTGGATAAAAAGGCTAAATGTTACTCCTAATCATCTTGAAATCTAATAGGTTTATCAAAATGTTCGAAATGTAAAAAAAAATAGATAAAGGTTTAGAATTGAAGAGACTTTAAACTAATAATAGTAAAAAAAAAGGGGGGGGGGTGGGGTGGGGCGAATTGTGGTAAAATTTGTCACATTGAAAGTGGGGAGCTTCAATGGTGATGTCAATGAATTTTTGAAGAAGAAAGAAAAAAGAGAGAGGAAAAATAACAAAGAAAAAAGTTAAAATAATAAGAAAAACAATAAATTATATTTTATAACAAAATACCTATAAAAATAAAGTTATATTCATTATTTTAGGTTGCTCACATTCTTTAAAGAGAGTGCATACACTCTCTATGTTAGGTGGACGAAAAATGATGTAATAATATAAGTTCAAGATTGTTTAGGGGGTAATAAGACGTCCACATATTTAAAGTGTCTTCTTGAAAATTCGAAATAACTTCAGGTGTCACTTTATGTCTTTTCTCTATTTATTATAACCATTAAAATAACCAACTATATAAATAATACCTTAAAATTAAATAAATACAAATAGCTAAAAACAATAAAGTAAATAACAAATAACTTAAGTCTTAAAGTAATTAAGTGATTTCTATTCAATATGATTAAGCAATTCAACAATAGGTAATTTAAATTAAAATAAAGAGAAAATGGTCAAATGCCCCTTGAGCTTTAATCGGATTTCCAACTACACACTCATTCTTCACGGAAGTATTATTACCACTCTGAACCTTTACTTTATATATTAGTTAACCCTTATACACTGATGTGTCCTAGAACGTGAACCCACCTCATCTAGAGGCGTAAAAGCGAATTAACAGTACACGTGGAGTCCAAATAAGCAATTTTTAATTATTTTCTCAACCATATTTCCCAACGGTAACTAAAATAGAAATATCTAAGGTTTCTTCTCTTTCTGCTTGAACAAATATTTTCCGATTCATCTCTTACTCTTTTCCACCATTTTCAAAGCATGAAACTTGAATTTAGTTGTCGTAGTTGTATCTTCCGCTACAAAGCTTGAATTTAGGGTTCACAATCTTCTTCCCAATTTCATATTGAGGATTCAAAATTTTCTCCAATTTTATCTTCTCTTGTTTTTTCATTTTTTTGTTGTTGTTGTTAGGATTAGTAATGACAAATGCGAGTTTGAATAAACTATGCACGGAAGAATCAGACTCAATGCAATGCAAACATGGAATTTTGTTGCATATGCAAACTTCTTGATCGAAGTCAAATTCCGAAACTATTTTGATTTTTTAGTTTAAGAATTACAATTTTTTTTTATGGAGAGTCAAAGTCGATCCAAGATCAAAATTATCCTCCCAAAATTGGTGAACAAAATCAAATAGTTGGGAGATGAAGTTTGGAGGAGGCAGATTCAAATCAATGAGCAACAAGTTCACATTGATAATTTGACATTGGAGAAGAGGTTCAAAGGAAGTTCATCTCAAATGGTTCAAAGAGAGTGAAAGTGGTGTAGGTTCAATTGGAAGGTCATTTTGTGTATTTTAATTTGTGTTGTTGCTTTGTTCATCAACAACCTATTTCAATGTAGTGATTCAAGTACTGAGCTAATTTAATTGTCATAGCTTATGTTAGATGTGATATGTTTTGAAACTCCTTTATATGACAAAATTTTGTATATCAAGATCATGAATCTTTTCAATTAAATTTGTATAAATTAGTCTCTATATTACAACAAACAAGGAAGCAATTGAATAGACATAACACCATTTATAAAATAGAAGGCCTTTAATAGACATAAAATCATTATAAAATTGGTCTCACATAGGGTTAAGTTGCAATCAAAATAAAAAAAAACAATAGAAGTCATTATTTAATACTATTACATCATTATTGTGAACAACAAAATGAGAAATGTGTTCATGTCTACTAGAAAACTTAAAACAATAATGTAACATCATTACTTCCTAGATTGGGTTGTTTGAACTATTTCCTCTTGATTTTCTTCTTTATTCCTCTCTCATTTCTTGAAGTTTTCTTGTTGAGATTGCTAATTTTCCATTCCATTTCAGCTTGCTTATAATACTTGATTTGAAACCACATCAAATATAAAAAAAAAAAATAAAAAAAAAAATAAAAAAATATATATATATATATATACTTAAATTAATAGAAAACAATTACATTTAGGGCTTTGATTCCATTTTCAGCTTGAAACAGACCCATTCTAATGACTATTGACCTTTTGTATAAGGTAGTGCTTCCATTACCCCAGCCTCTTCCTCTCCCTCTTTTACTAGTAGTACATATTGAAGATGCATGGTAATCAAGAGGTGCAGAAGAAGATGCAGGGTAATCACCAAGTGCTAGATATTTAGGAGGTGCACTAAGTATTGCAGGTGCACCTAGTGTTTCACTTGGTCTTCCTCTTAGCAGATGCACTAGGTGTTGCAGGTGCAATAAGTGTTTCTTTTGGTCTTTCTCTTACCCTTTTTGCAAATGCACTAGGTGTTGCAAGTGAAATAGGTGTTTCTCTTGGTCTTCCTCTTGCCCTCTTTGTAGATGCACTAGGTGTTGCATATGCACTAGGTATTGCAGGTGCAATAGGTGTTTATTTTGGTCTTCCTCTTTCCTTTTTTGCAGAATGCTCATCTTTTGTTTGTGCTTTGTACAAATATAGTTAAAAATAATTATAGTTATTACATATGAGATCTCTATCACATATCAATTGAAAGTTAAGATATTACCTTTGGTCTGCCTCAACCTGAAGTTCTGCAATTTACCCTGCTTGCATTTTGATGGTTCTTCCTTTGTTGATAACTCAACACTTTATGGACATACTTTCTTGTTATGGCCTCTAACATTACAATTACTACATGTCATGGCAAGTCCAATTTGATTTAGCTTTCCAGATTTCTTATATTCACTAGTTTTTTTCCTTCTAAACTTACCTGGCCTACCAGACATACTTTTTATTTCTAGTGGTGCAACTGTGAGGTTAGTAGATACTTCATGTATGTGACTGGTTGAAGGACATTGCCATAAGTCCTTAAGTAAGTTTCCTTGCTATAGCAATTGTCAATGTAGTCAAGTTGTTCACATTTCTTAAAGTATATTGCAGCCACAACATGTGTACATGGTATGCTATTTCAACTACCATACCTTACAACTACAAGTCCACCTGCCAAGATCCACACTGTGTTGACATAGTCCTCTCTCACTTCAAACCCATCAACTCTATTAAATTTAATATTACAATGATCCAATTTCTCGAGTCATGATGGCACCTACTATAACCCGATAGTACGTAAGTCGACATGTACCCAGAACGACAAGTAGTGAGTATAAGTGTAGAACTAAACATAAATAACACTAGCAATAAAAATAAGAAAGAAATGGAAGCAAACTAAAATCTATATACAATTGAATCTATTCCTAGAACTTCAAAGTCACGAGTACAAAGTTGTCTAATATGAAAATAAAAATGTCAAAAGTGGACCACAACAAGTCATCTCAAAGGCAAAAGACTAGCTAAACATATATACAGAAGGAGACAAGAAGATCAAGGACGCCAAATGCTCACCCTCATCTCCGATTCCCAAAAGCTGCAAAAAATTAGCATGAATGATCATAGTCGGTAGCTTGTACTAGGACCTGCATCATGAAATGAAGTTGAAGCGTATTATTCATGTCGTTGAAGATATGTTGTAGGCTTGTGTTTTGGAGTTTGAGGGTCAATATGACTATTTCTTACCTTTGGGAGAGTTTACGTACAACAACAACTACCACTTTAGCATTCAAGTGACCCCATTTGAGGTCCTATATGGTTTGCATTCTCACTCTTCGGTTGGTTGGTTTGAGTTTACGGAGCCTAAAACGTATGGTACATATTTGATTTAAGAGGTTTTGAACCAGGTGAGGGTGATTACGAACAAGTTTTGAATAACTCAGAGTAGGCACATGAGTTATGTTGATCGCGTGTGGTAGCCTTTGAGGTTCTCAATTGGTGATAGAGTCTTCCTCTGTGTGTCGCTCATTAAAGGTGTGATGAGATTTTGGAGGTGGGGTAAGCTTAGACCAAGTATATTGGTCCTTTTGAGATCCTCTGAACAATTGTAGAGGTTGCTTATGAGTTAGATTTACCTCCAATATTCTCAATTATCCACCTAGTCTTTCATGTTTCGATGTTGATGAGTATATTAAGAAATTCAAAACTGCGAAGTGTTAGGTTAGGAACCAAGAATATGGATGAGTACATTAAGGAATTCAAAGTCATATATGATGTTCTTACAACCATTCACAAGCATGTGGATGTAAATAGCAAAATAATCTACTTAGCTAGAGGTTTAGGTTTCAAATACAAGACCTTCACGATTGTTAGGCTTGGAAAGACACCATATCCTACTTTCGATCAACTTGTTAATGCTCTAAGGGGTTTTGATATGAGAGATGATGAAGAAGAAGTTCCACAATATAACCTTGCCATGGTATTCTCTACCCAAAGGGGCAGTGGAAGAGGAAACTATTCTCAAAGAAGAAGAAACAACAACTTAAACTCCAAAGGAAGAGGTTTCAAACATGTTGGACAAGGATCAAACACTCAGAATAATCAAAGCTTCCAACGTGGAAATATAGAGAGGAACACTACTGAGCTATATCAAATTTGTGGTAGAAATAATCATATTGCTCTTAGGTGTTTCTATAAGTGGGACTATTCAAATCAATCTGCAGATGAATTACCACAAACATTGATTACTGTTAATCTACATAATGCATTGGTTGTTGTTAATTTGCAAAATACACCTGTACCATCTGATAACACCTTGTATGTGGACTCAGGATCCATTAGCCATATGACACATAACTTAAGTATTTTATTTGATCTTAAACACTATAATAGACCCTGTAAAATCATTGTTGGGAATGGAACACAATTAAACAAACCTAGCCTGTTGATTTTTACGGAAGAAGTGCTAACGGTATCATTGAAAATGATAAATAACACGTGTTGGGAATATAACTAAATCATGCCTGAAATTACAAGAGGACCTTGTAGTTCCTAATATTACTAAGAATATACTTTTAGTTAATAAAATTGCAAAGGATAATTGTTAATCTCTTAAATTTGATGAAACTGTTTTGGTTGTAAAGGACAAAAACAAAAGGACACTACTAGCCAAGGGATCACGAGAAATGAACTATATGCTTTGAAAATAACAATCTCTATGCTTTGACTGCTGCACAAGATTGAAACACATTAGACAACATGTGGTATACTAGATTAGGACATCCTAGTTTGAAGTCATCAAAAGTTTTGAGTAATAGTAGTTGCATCTGTTCTAATTGTTAGTTGGGCAAAAGTTGTAAATTTTCATTAGGCTTGAGTAATAAAATTGAGAAGGAACCTTTATTAAAAATACATTGTGATTTGTGGGGTCCTGCCCCTGTTGAATCTTCTCAACATATGAAATACTTTGTAGTGTTTGTAGATTATTACACTAGGTTTGCTTGAGTTTATCCATGGTAAAAGAAGTTTGATTTTTTAAAAGTATTTCAAATTTAAGAAAATTATGGAAAAATAGTTCTCTAAAGATATTAAGATATTCCAGAGTGATGAAAGTGGTGAATTCATCAAAACAGACTTCATGAATCAACTAGAAAAGACGGTGGTATTGTCAGACATATTTCATGTCATAATACACGTGAATAAAATGAAATTTCAAAAAGAAAAATGGGCATATTGTTAAGATTGAATTAACTCTCCTACTCCATGTTAATTTACCTTTGTTTCTATGGATTGAGGCATTTCTCACTGCAGTATTTCTCATTAATAGACTTCCCTCCTCAGTCTTAAAAATGATGTTGTTAAGTTATATGGTGAGCAACCTAATTACAACAACTTAAAGGTGTTTGATTGTAGGTATTTTTCATATATCAAGGGTGGTACCATATTCAATCCAAAAACTTATCCGCGTGTTTACATGATATAACAACTTGCACAAATGTTATCATCCTTTAGCAAGAAGAGTGTATGTGTTAAGCAATGTTGTTTTTGATGAAAACACATTATCTTTTGCGTATCCAAATCAAACTCAGACTAGCATTAATGTCTCACCCCATCTAGCTACTTTTGTTGATTTTTTCCCTCAAAATTATAGGCACATGATGAAACTGATTTAGGGGAAGTATTGACTACAGTGTCCACACAGGTTGCTGGTGATACACAATCTGATGATCATAATGTTACTAAACATATAACAACACTCTTGCCTATTGATGATGATACTGATGTTGGCCTTTCAAATGCAGGTTTCATTAGTGGTAGTAAAGACTAGGTTGAAGGTGCAGGTTCAGGTAGTAGTAGTAAAGACCAAGTTAAAGATCCAAGTTTAGATAGTGATGGTCCATCGAATCCTACTTTCTATGTGACAAGTCCATAAGGGATATATTTAGAAGTTGATCTCTTAAGGTGGAGTATGACTAAGAACCAACAATCTGAAGATACTACACTACTACTAGCTGCCTCAGTTGATACACCTCCTGCACCACAAGGGCATCACATGATCACAAAATAAAAGGCAAAGGAACATCACTTATCTCTTGTTGCTTACAACAAAGAAGATATCCTAGAGAACCAAAGACTACTAATGAAGCACTAAAGTCACCACGTTGGCTTGCAGTTATGTAGGAGAAAATTAGTGCTTTACATAGAAACAAAACAATGGATATTAGTGCCAACATCTACTGGTATGAACCTAGTTGGTTCAAAATGGATGTTCAGGACTATCTTGAAGGCCAATGGAACAGTAGATAGATACAAAACAAGATCTGTTGGTAGGGGTTTCTCACAGCGTGAAGGGATAGACTTTGAAGAAACATTTATATTAGGGTTGTTTTATCAGTTGTTGTTAGCTCTAAGTGATAAATTAGGCGATTGAGTGTCAAAAACACACTCTTATATGGTCTTTTGCATGAAGAGGTATACATGAGTCAATCTCTTAGATTAATTGACTCTAGGTACCATCACCATGTTTTTCTATTAAAGAAGGCATTGTATGGTCTTAAACAAGCACCAAGATCTTGGTTTGATAGGTTTAACATGCATCTTCTGCACCTTGGTTTCACATGTAGTAAGGTAGACCCCTTATTGTTCACATTGCAAACTTAAGAAGGTACTGTGTTCCTTTTGTTATATGTAGATGACATTATTATAATATGTTGTATCCCTTAATGTCTCCGAATTGGTTCTACAACTAGTAAGATAATTTTCTATGAAAAATCTTGGTCCTCTACACTTCTTTCGGGGAGTGGAGGTAAAATATTTTGTAAGAGGAGTTCACTTAAGTCAGAGTAAGTATGTTGCTGAGTTACTTGACTAGACTGATATTACATTAGCAAAAGTTATAGCTACTCCTTTGGAACAAAAATATTGTTTACATGAAGCGTGGCAAGTCATGTAAATGTTTCTTTTTACAAAATGATCGTAGGTAGCCTCCGGTATTTGACACTCACAATGCCTGATATCTCACTCAAGCAGTGACTCTAGCTGGTCAGTTTTTCACGACCCAAAAAAAGGACATGATGGCACGTGATTATTCCCACTAAGACAAGTCAGGCTCAATCCAAATGAAATGAAAAAAATGCAGAAAGATAAAATAAGAGCAAGATAAAAGCGGATATGGAAAAACTTATTCTTTTTATTAACAGCCCAATACTTGATTGTCACGTGTACAAGCCACTAATACATAAAGTGCGAAATTTAGAAATAAGTACAAGTCTCAAGTCTTGGTTTCTCAAATAAAGCAAAGCAATAAAAGAAGAACTAGAAGGCCCGACATAATGACAGACATCTACATCTCAACAATTTTTTGACAAGCCTTAGAGATTGGAGGAGAGAAATAACATGCTACTGGGCTCGGAACCTACACAAGTGTAGAAGCAAGGAGTGAGTACCAAAAATATGGTACCCAACAAGACACCTAATAAACAAAGCAATTAGCTAGAAATCGACTACTCTTTTCATCCCAACTGAACCTCGTCAAACTACTACCTACATAGAAATCAGTATAACCTAGCATTCCTATAATACACTGCTCATAAAGCACAATCATCACAATCCAATAGTCATAATTCTCAACCATCACGTATCAAGTAAGTCAATCTCAAGTAATAAGAGCATCAATCACAATTAACAAATAGGTCAAATAGAAGCATAAAAATGTATCAAGTCACAATTATCAAACTATTACCGGAACCATTTCCCTTCGGCACAATATCACTAGACGGAGCCATTTCCCATCAGCTTTATATCATATCCGGTATGTCGACCATTTCCCATCAGATTTATATCACTAGCCGAAACTATTTTTCATTGGCTTTATATCTTGTCACTAGATGACACCATTTCCTATCAGCTTTATATCATATAATTAGCCAAAACCATTTTCTATCGGCTTTATATCACTAGCCGGAACCATTTCCTATCAAATTTATATCACAATTCTCATCACGATATTCAACAATCAATGCACATAAGCTAGTTCACACCATAATGAAGAGACAACAATTCAAGCAATTCAAGTCCACATTAATGCTATCAAGCATTTCATCAATCAATCAATTAAGGGCCACCACAAGATAATTCCCAAGCATTAGGATCCATACATAGCCTTTTCATTTAAACCTCATTTTATTCATTATGATTTGTCAAGTGGAAAAATGACTCCCTCACCTCATTCTCATTACTCCCTACACATACAAAATGAAGGCAATACACGAATCCTACTAGATTACAAGGTTTAGGAGATCACTTTCCTTAATTCAACCAACTAGTCACTCTAAGACTTGAGTTTTTCCCTTCCGACCAATGTCCAACACCACGTAATATTTATAAATCAAGTATTCACAATAAATTTCTGGAAACAACAATATCCACATCAAATGCTTTGAAAAAAATAAGTTAATCAACTAAAAATTCAATTCAGAAATAAGGTTTGAATCCGAAAATCAATACTTTAAAATGTTGCTCAAGGCATTTGGAACCCATTGGTGAAAACCATTTCGAAAAAATGGACTAAAAATTTGTTCACAATCTCTATTTTAGTTTAGAAGTTGAGTTCTTGAAAATCTTGCCATTTTCCAATCAAAATCCCAATTTTTTATATTGAAATCCATAATTAATCAATGGGAAGTGAAGTTTTAGGATCACAAAAGTTTACCCAAATGATTTAGCATAAGAAGCCCTTTCAAAAACGCCTCCAAGGGTTTTACCAAACTTAAAAATGGAAAATAGGGTTTAAGCCCCAAAATTTCAGACTAAAAATCCCTCTCTGATGTTATTTAAGCAAACATATGGTCACTTAAGAGAATCCCACAAAAAATTAGGGTCTTCGCTTTCGCGAACCATGGTTCGCTTTTTGCGAACATCGTGATCGTGACCTATGGTTTGCTAAAGCGAACCCCGCCTAACTGAGGCATTAAGATTTCGTGACCAGGGTCTCACTTTCGTGAACATCGCGATTGTGAGGCACCTTTCACGAAAGCGAAGCACACCAGCATCAGAAAAACTATCCAACTCTCAAAGCATCAAAATGACCCTTCATTTAGAACCCCGTACGCAGAAACGTTATATGTAAATCAATTATACTCGACATTCTGGACTCAATGGAACTACCAAAACACTGGTCTCCTTGACCCGACGACATCCATGAAAACCACAAGAAACTAACACAACGCCTAAAAAGGCAAAAATAAGTTTGGGACCTCTCAAAAATCAATCAAGACCTCACTTAGACCTAAACTCATCCTCCGAATTCAATATAACTCTAAAAAATTCCAATCCGAGCATCCAAACCTCGAATGTTGATCAAAGTCAATCCAAAGGCTAAATTCTTAACAATTTCCAATTTAAGACCTCAAATCCTCAAAAGAACTCCAAATCTGAAATAAAAAACTCTCGTAGACCAAATTCCACATTTGGGATTGATGGAATCGACAAAATCCATTCATACACTCAAAATTCCAAAAGACACCAAAAATCATTTTAAACAAATTTAGTCTATCAAACTCAATACTTACCAAAATACTCAACTTTAAACTCAAAGTTCGAAACCAACTTTTAAAACTCAAACATAAGAACTTTGGGTCAAGATCAGGAGGGGCAAAATTGTAAATACACAAAACTTTTCAAAAATGACCTACCAGGTCATTACATTATCCATTGTTGACACCCAATTTTGGCTCTCCACGTTTGTTTAACTAAAATTTTAATAATAATAATAAAAATAATAAAATATATATATGTTATGAAATTTTTATAGGATTATGAAAAGATTTTTTAATTATTTATTTTACTTGGTAAATTTATTTCATAAATGTTATTTCTTATAAAAATTAAATATATATATTACTACTTACTTTCTCTCTTTTTTTAAATAAATGTCGTTCTTAAGAATTGAATCTATTTTTTTGTTCAAATATAATTTCTTTTGTCGCAATGGATATTTTTCGTACATTTTTTTAAAATTAGAAAACTTAATTAATTAATGAGTTACTAATTTATATTAATTTTTATTTTTAAGAGTGACTAATTTTATCAACTAAGCTAGTCTTGCAAAATTATTATTTTTAATTTAACAAATTTTGGCTATTTAATAAAGAAAAGGTTATAATTTAAATAAAATTAATTTGAACAAAACTTGGCAATCTACGTCTTTATAATTTAGCCAATCTTCATGCGCCACGTAGGCAGCACATGGATTGTGCTTTCTTCAACTATAGTCTTGACCGTCTAATTTAATCTAAGGGGCTTTAATGAATCCACCCTTTTACTATATATATAATAATAATAATAATAATAATAATAATAATAATAATAATAATAATAATTAGGAAAAATTACTTAAATACACAACACTTCTTTACCTATTCTCAATATTTCCCTACTCTTTTACTAAAATACAAAAATCCCTTATTTTCCCCCAATTCAACTTAACCGAATACTTTATTAGTTTAAGTATCCGCCCGTTATTAATTAAAGTATCCGCGCTGCTATATTATGCACCCGCCCGTTAATTAAGTATCCGTGCTGCTAACAACTTAATAAGTTAAGTATCCGCCCGTTATTAATTAAAGTATCCGCGCTGCTATATTAAATATCCACACTGCTATATTATGTATCCGAAAAACACTAAAAAAAAGGATTTTTGGTAATTAATGAAAGAGTAGGAAAATGAAGTAATTTCTTTCTTATACTATGTCATTTGCCTAATCCTTACATTAAGAGATTTTTGGTAATTAATGAAAGAGTAGGGAAATGAAGTAATTTTTTTCTTATACTATGTCATTTGCCTAATTTTTACTAATAATTATTAATATTATTTAAACCCTTTATTTTATTAACCGTCCGATCAAACGATCGAACGATTGAGATCAAACCAAAGACTTTTCAGCCTTTCCCAAAATAGACACCACGCCACCCTATACTCTGTTTCCCTAAAAACGCTTCATCTCTGTCTTTTCCCTAAAAGAAATTCGTCTGCTTCGTTCTCTCCCATCTCCGCCAATCACGCCGCCCACCTTCTTCCTCAGAACATCTTCTCCATAGACCCATGATCCTCTCCTATCTGGTCTTCCTCAGAACCTAAGCTAGCATCGCCGTCCATGGCCTCTCACGTGTGATCCCCATCTCCCTGTCAGAGAACCGGCTCTGCGTCGCCGGAAAAATGCCCCATCAGTCACTCAAAACTCTCAAATCGACCTGAAAAGGTCGATTCTTGAGAGATTTTTCTTCCTCTTCATGATTACTTTGCCGTTTCCTCTAAGATTTGCGTCTTCAAGAATTCAAATTTTGAATTCTTGGAACCCTAAATCGACTATAAAATGAGGACTTCGGTTCTCATTCGGAAATCATCGATCAACGTCCAAAAACAATAGAGGAATCGACTGAAAATCCCATCGAAAAAAAAAACAAAACAAAAAAATCCAGAAAAGGTTTGATGAATAACCCAGTGCAACAGATTTTAAGGTTATTATATTTTGTTTCTCTGTTTTCGTGGCTTCATCGAGTTGAAGTTTAAGTTTGAATTTGAAATCTCTTGACTTGGAAACTCTTGTTTGCTGCTCTACACAAGATAAAATTCTTTCTCCTTGTGATGCTCTACGTCTCTTATTCGTCTCCGATATAATATTTTTGTTTGTAGTTTGTTCAATGTTGTTTGTGAGTTCTGTTAGTTTGGCTCCTCGTTTTAGTTTTCTTTTTTTTTCTCCTTGGTTTTGCTTCCCACAGATCATGTGTTAGTGAACAGAAGTCAGAATGTTAATGAAGTTCTCTTGGTATCATGTGTTGGTATTTGGAGTCATTGATTCGTTTTAATTCTCTAAAGTTGGTTGAGTCTTTGTCTCGTTTGTTCGAAATAGTCATTTAATGGAAATGGTCTCATGTCGCTTGATTCGTAATTAATGATATTGCTTGTAGCGTAGCGATTTGCCGTGTTAATATTGTTTCCAGTTGTTAAGAGCACCCTCTTGGACCTCTGTTTGATTTGAAAAAATAAATCATTATCTCAAAGTACGACATATGTTTGGTATAGTCTGATATGGCACTAGATCTTTCTGCTTAGCCTTACCTTTTTCTACAAACATTATATTTGTTTACATCTCTTGGATTTTGAGTTTGATAGATTTGTTTAAACTAGGATGCCACCATGTTTAGTTGCCTACTCATAGCAAAATTTTCTTCCTGTTTGTAATAATCAGGTCTGCTAGTGTCTTTTAACAGCATATTGTTCTTTATTTGCATTCTTAAACTAGCATAGAATTGGCTTCCTAGAGTAATAGATTGTTTAGTTTGATGCCAAATTAATTTGGGTTAAATAATGTTATTTCCATGTCTCTTTAATTCCAAGGGCAAAAGTTTCTCTAATTGAATTTCGACGTTAAAAGTTTTCTGCTTCTAATGTTTCTTCTGCTCACCAAATAATGTTTCTTTTTATGAAGTGCCTTTATTTCTTTAATTGATATAGCACTTGTTGGTTTAAGTTTGGCTCTAGAATGCTTTCAACTGCACCTTCCATACTTATATGTATACATTCTTAGGATCAACTTAATTAAGTAGGCGTTTGGCCATGCGATACCATATCACGTTATGGTATCGTGAGATGAAATTAGCATTTGGACATGTGATTTTACGTTGATTCCATATCATGAGAGGTGATATCATATTCTCCAAAAACCATGATATGAAATTATATGGTCATTCCATATCATGATTTGAGATATTTTAATACAATAATTGATCCATGAATTTATATTTTGTTAAAACAACTCTACATTTATATCTACTAACCATTTGTTTCATATGTAAATAAAATTTATATCACATCATTACTTTTTAAAATTTATTATTTTCACCGACATAAAATTTATTATTCTCACCAACATATATTCACTTTAATTCACACCTCACGATTGTGAAACTTTTCAACATTCACTTGAAACAATTAACCGGCATGTTAAAATAGTTGTCGAGGCAATTAGCAAGCTGGCACCAACATTTATACAACCAAAAAATATGACTGGTGTACATTCCAAAATTCGACATAGTACTTGATTTTGGCCTTGGTTTAAGGTAAAACTTTAATCACATTAATAAATTTATTTTATGGCCTTAATAAGTGCACATTTATGTTTTATGTGTAAGTTGTTAGTATTTAGTTACATATTTCCTATCAACTTTGTTTAAAGAGATTATATTTATTTTATGACTTTGAATTGTCTTGGAAGCACTATTTTTATTACTCTTACAAACATTATTTTTATGAAGTGCATTCTATAATGCTTTCAATTTATTTTATGTTCACTAAACTAATATTGATGTATTTTTTATTTGGTAGGATTGTGTTGCGATTGATGAAACATATATAGAAGGGGAGGTTCCTAAAGCGATGCAACAAACATATCGTAATCGCAAAGGAAGAACATCATTACAATTTATGTTCAATTTTTTTTATTAAATTAAAGTTAGATGAAACAATTATTTAAGTGGAGAACAAATAACTTTGTAATAATTTATTATGCGATTTTATAATTTTTTATTTATTTGATAAGATTGAATAAACAATTGGAGCTATTTTAATAGTTTTACAACTTATGATATTTTTATGTTTATGAGAAAATATACAACACAAAAATTTCATATCGCATGTTCAAACAAACTTTCAATTTCATCTCATGATTCCATATCATGATACCATATCATGATTTCATATCTAGATACCATATCACATGGCCAAACGGGCCCTAAGAGTGTGTGTTATGTTGTATTTCCCCAACCCCTCAAACATTTTGTTTCGCACTCTCGGGAGTTGAAAAATTTGGAACAAAGTTAACTGGACCAAGTATTTGATATTCGCTCCAACGTTATGCTACATGTCTTACTAAAGTTATCTTATACTTTATTACATAATTCTTGTATCCTTACCCTTTTTTCCTTTTTATGTTTCATGTACAATCGGAGGGCTGGAGTTCTACTTTGAAACTCGTTATTAGCCTAAGATATTAGGCCAACAACAATTAGGATCATCGATATGCTTGGAGTCCCGCAAATTAGGAGTCCAATGTTTTCTTAGCCTTTCTTTCGTTGTCCTACTTATGTTGTTTTGATATGTTGGCAAACCTTTGCTTACAAGTTTTTGATATATTGCTTGTCTTTTATTTCGAAGATTATTTATGTAAGCTAATATTATTTATTTATGAATTTAGTTGAAACACTTTTAGAACAAATGATACAAAAGAATATTTTCTTAAAAATGGGTTAGCATTTTTATTTATAGCATAATTTCAGGCCTTTTAAGTGAAAATATGGGGCTTATAGTCTTAAAATTTTTCTAAATGAAATTTCAAAAGGGCTAAAATAATATTCATTAGGTCTACTCATTGCTTAGGACCTCCAAATATATTTGAAACTAGAATAAAGACTAGTATAATTACCTTTAGAAATTACTTATGACTAAGATATTCACCTTTAGACATACATATTTTTAAGAAAATAAGTAGGGAAGTAGGTTTATATATTTACCAAAATAAATGTAACTGTAGAATAAGTCCTAATAGTTAGGCCTATTTTTATACTCTTTACATCACCCCTTTATAAAATATATTGGTTAGTTTTACCCTTTTTATCAAATATTTCTAAGATATTTTAATTTCTTAACGTGTTGTTTCAAGATTTTAAATGTGCCAACAGATTCAAAATACAAGGTATATACATATACATGTCATGCACATAAAGGTATAAATTTTAAATTTTTTTCATAACCTATTACTTTTATCTACTATCCTTTTTAACAAGTGTTACTTATTTATTTTATAATTTATAAATCTCTACACTTTAATATACATGTTATTTTACTACATCTAATCTATCGCCAATTTATTCCTACATGTAAATAGAATAATAAAGGTTCATATGTTTTTTTTAAAAAAACAACTTACATGTATATACTATACTTTATAATAAACATATTTAAAATCACAAACTTTTATATAATATTTTAACATTTAATATCATTATTATTTATTTCATTTAACCTCATTTTTCACACATATTACTATACATTTAAACCCGACTATAATTTTATTTATTACTTCTTAATTCTATATATAAATAAACGACAAATTTTCATATCCTTTAAACTCAACATTTATTTTGGATACATTTATATAAGACACATCTATATTTTTCAACATATAAAAATTATCATACACTTTAGTACATTTATTTATTTATCGTATGACAAACATACTATTGTTCATTTTATTTAATAGACATATATATGTAATATCTTGTATTTTGCTCTTTTCTTAAACTAATAAAATTTACTTACCATTGTTTTAAAGCAAATAATAAACAAGTTTTCCTAATTATATTTTCCTAAATTGAGTTTAAGGACTATCTTCGGATAGGCTCTGAGAGATGCTTAATACCTTCCTCTCGAGTAACCAAAACCCTTAATCAAAATCTCACTGGTTTCGCAAATCAAAAACAGAGTTTACATTTACATATTTAAAAAATGGTTTTCCTAATATTTTCCTTAAAATTTAGGTGGCGACTCTAAAACAAACAATTTTTTTTTAAAAAAATCAGAATGTCAGCCATATTATGTTGTGAACTATTTCAACTGCTTCAAAATAGGGGTGCGACATCCATTACTAAGAACCATGTCTGTCCTAAAACTTAAAGCAAAAAAAGTAATTGAAGCCTCGAAAAGCTGAGGATATCTGTCAGTTATATTTGACTTTGTCTCCCAAGTCACCTCACCAACTGAATGGTCCTTCCTCTACACTTTAACCGAAGTTATCTCCTTGGTACTAAGCTTTTAGACATCCAAAATGGTTATAGGCTCCTCCTCAAAAGATAAGTTTGGACCTAACTCAGGAAGCGCATTTGACTCATCTGGTACGTACTTCCGAAGCATGCACACATGGAACATATGATGCATAGCTGATAAACTAGGTGGTAAGGCCAACTTATAGGCCACCTCTCATACGCCACTCAAAATATCAAAAGGTCCAATGAATCTAGGGCTAAACTTACCCTTCTTTCTGAACCTCATCACACCCTTTATGGGTGACACTCGAAGCCAAACGTGGTAATCATCTATTAACATTAGAGCTCGAACTCTCTGGTCTCCATAACTCTTTTGTCGACTTTAGGCCATCAATAGTCTATCATGCATCATACAAACCTTTTCTATATCATCTCTAAGCAAGTCTGTATCTAATGAGTCCATGTCAATCGAATCAAACCATCTGATCGGAGATCTACACCGTCAGTTATACAACACCTCAAATGGGGCTATCTGAATATTGGAATGGTAATTATTGTTGTAGGCAAACTCTGCTAAGGGCAAATATTGATCGCATCTAGCATTGAAATTGATCACACAAGCTCATAACATGTTCTCTAACACCTGAATAATCCGATCGAACTGACCATTTGAGGGTGAAAAATTGTACTCATATCTAACCGAGTATCCAAACCATGCTATCATGCCTTTCAGAAATGCGAAGTGAACAAAAAACCTTGATCAAATACAATAGTAATCGGGACTTCATGTAGTCACACAATCTGATTGATATAAAACTTAGCTAACTTCTCCGTTGTATACTTTACCCGAATCGTGATGAAATGAGCGGACTTGGTCAGCCTGACAACTACCCACATGGAGTCATAACCATCCACGGTGGTAAGTAGTCCCACAAAAAGTTCATAGTGATCCATTCCCACTTCCAAGTAGGAATAGAAATCCTCTGAGATATACCTCCGAGTCAATAGTGCTCACACTTCACCTGTTGGCAAGTCAAACATCTAGAAACAAAATCTGCAATATCCCTCTTTGTACCACACCACCAATAATGATGGCTTAGATCATGATACATCTTCACTGCCCCAGATAGATAGAATATCAGGAACAATGGGCCTCCTTAAGAATCAATTTAATCAACTCGTCCATTTTGGGCACACACATCCTTCCCTAATCTTCAAGATACCCTCATAATCAAGGACGACATCATTGGCCTCCCCTCTTATCACTTTGTCTTAAATGAGACACAACTTCTCGTCATCAAACTGGCGCTCACAGATTTACTTAACTAAGGAAGAATGAGCCTCTATAAGAAAAATCAGGCCACTAGTCTCCTCAGAAATATATAACCGGACGAGACTGTCGACTAACCTCTGAACATCCCTAGCCAATGGTCTCTCATCCATACTAATAGTAGTAAGACTCTCTATACTAGAATTATTTCTACTTAAAGCATCGACCACCACATTAGCCTTTCTTGCATGATACAAGATGGTGATGTGCTAAAGAATTCAATGATCAAATCCCTCTGTCTGAAGATGTGCTAAAGAATTCAATGATCCATTAAGACCTCACAATAAACCCCATACAGATAATGTCACCATAGCTTAAGCACAAATACTTTACTGCCAAATCTAAATCATGGGTATAGTAGTTACTCTCACAGGTCTTCAACTATCTAGAAGCATAGGCAATTACCTTACCCATCTGCATCAGAATACCGCCTAATCCGACTCCTGAAGCATCACAATAAACAGAGAAGTCCACATCCTCCTTGGGGTAAAGTCAAAATAAAAGCCGACGTCAATAAGGTATTGAGCTTTGGAAATCTCTCCTCACACTCATCAGGTCACTGGAAACTTATATTCTGCCGAGTCAATCTAGTCAAATGAGATGCAATAATGAAGAAGCTCTGCACAAATTGCCTATATTATCTTGTAAGTCCCTCAAAACTCCGAATGTCAGTAACTGCCGTAGGTTGGGTCCAACCTCTAACTGCCTCAATCTTGGTTGGATTTACCCGAATACCCTCATTGGACACCACATGTCCAAAATGTAATAGAATCAAGTAAAAACTCACACTTTGAGAACTTGGTATAAAGTTTCCCTTCCTTCGATCTTTGGAGTACAATCCTCAAATATCAATCGTGATCCTCCTCAGCCTTGGAGTACACCAAAATCTCATAAATGAACACTATCACAAAGGAATCCAAATAAGGTAGGAACACCCCATTTATCAGCTCCATGAACACTTCAGGGGCGTTAGTCAAACCAAAAGACATCATAAGAAACTTATAGTGCCCATAATATGTCTTAAAAGTTATCCTAGGGATGGCCAATGCCCTAATCTTCAACTGATGATAACTGGACCCTAAATCAATCTTAGAAAATAGAGATGCACCCTGAAGCTGATCAAACAAGTCATCAATATGATAAAGAGGATACTTTTTCTTCACCGTTACTTTGTTCAACTATCAATAATCAATACACATTCTCATGGTTCCATCTTTTTCCCTCACAAACAATACAAGAGCACCCTATGAAGAGACACTAGGGCGAATAAAACCCTTACTCAACAAATCATGTAACTGGTCCTTCAATTCCTTCAATTCAGTTGGAACCATATGATAAGGACGAATATAGATGAGATTGGTGCCCAACTCCATGTTAATAGAAAAATCAATATCCCTGTCTGGAGGAACACTCAGAAGATCAGTAGGAAACACATCTGAAAAATATCAAACCGAGAACACATAATCCATGGGAGGTGGATCAACACTAGTATCTCGAATGAAAGTGAAATAGGACAAACATCCTCTATCAACCAATCTCTGAGCTCGAATGAAGGAGATAACCTTGCTAGGGTAAGAACCACTAGCTCCCGTCCACTCAACTCTCGGGACACTCAACATTGCTAAGGTCACAATCTTAGCATAACAATCAAGAATAACATGATATGGGGAGATCCAATCGATACCTAAAATAACATTAAAGTCTACCATAATCAGAATGGTCAAGTCTACCAAGTTCATACCCTGCTAAAGAAAAAAGACAAGATCGATACACTCGATCCACTACTAAGGATTCACCCACTAGTATAGAAATATGAATAGGCACAAACATGCAATTAAACTTCATATCAAACCCAATAGTAAAATAGGTAGACACATATGACAAAGTAGGCCTCAGATTAAATAGCACAAACGCAAGATGATGAAAAATTAAGACGATACCTGTAATCACAACATTAGAAGTCTCGACCTTAGGTATCCTTGAAAAAGCATAACATTGGCCCTCTCGGCCACCTGCAGCCTGAGTAGACCCCTACCTCCACCCTGCAGATTAGTAGCACCCTTACTAGAAGTTCTGCCCCCACTACCATACTCACGGTTACCTCAACCCCTAGCTGGAGGCACTGAATCTCTAGCTGGAGCAGCTGAATAAGAACGCTAGGGTCCTGAATGAGTCTACAGAGGACACTGCCGCATTAAATGACCTGAATTCCCACAAGTATAACAAGATCTCGACACAGATAACTGTTGTTGTGAACCAAACGTGCTACCAAGGCCACCTCAGCTTGAACCATAAGATCCTCGAGCTGACTGTTTACTTTCAGTTGCTGACATAAATGCATGAACCGGCCCATGACGCTGAAAAAAATCTACTACTTCCATATGAACCTCTACTTTTAGATGAGGCACTAGAAAACTCACCAAATGAATGGGCCCTTTTAGGTTTCCCAAACTCCTCTAAAACCATCAACTCCACCTTTTTAGCGGTACCCATAATGGAATGGACAGAAACCCCCTCTCTAGTTGTTCTGAACACATACAACCTGACAAAGAATGTCGACCCTCACATAAACATGTGGACTTTCACTTTCTCAGATGGAACAATTGTCATAGCATGTCTAGAAAGCTCATACAAATGAGCCTCATACTCAGTCACACAGAAACTACCCTGTTTATAGTCCTCAAACCTCAGTCGACTCTCCTCTCTCATGCTCCAAGGAATGAAACGGTCCTGGAAAACACTAGAGAACACGCCTCACTCTGTTGGGAGAGATCCACCTAGTCTAGACTTCACAAAAGTCCTCCACCACTCTCTAGTATCCACCAAGCTGAAGTGCAACAAACCGGATACCATGAGTATCCACCATACCCATTGCCTCAAGCATCTCATGTCATAAAGTCAAGAACTCATGAGCATCCTCGTTCTTACCACCCTAAAACTGAGATGGTTTTATCTTGTGAAACATCTTATTAACACTATTGATCAATCGTTGTCAAAATAACATCAAGAGCAATTTATGCACCAACAACCAGTGCAGAAACCATTGGTGGCTCCACCTGATCAATAATGACCTGAGCCTGATGCTGTTGACCTGGGGTCTGCACCCTTTCCCTCGTTTTGGAACCTTACGGTGTACCTGTCACACCACCCTGAGAGAAGTTCTCTAAAACACCCAATATCCTCAACAAAGTCTGCTAAAACAAAGGAGCTTCAAACTCTAGAGGAACTTGGTCCTCAACCTGTGGCTTAAGAAAAACCTCTCTAGCTTTGCCTCTGGTTGGTGCCGCACAACGGGCATGACCTCTAGACAGTGCTACTTCATGAGCATGACTTCTAGCTCGGTCCCTACCTCTACCCGTAGTTGGGGTCTCAACAACAACCCAGGGTCTGCCTCATCTCTACCACTAAAAACAGAAGCTCTGGTCCTCGAGATCTGCCAAAAAAATCACGTGAAAACTTAGCATTAGTGAAGGTAACCACGCACAATAAGAAAGAATAAACAAAAAAGAAGTTTCGTTACAGTCTTCATAGCCTCTCGAATATAAGTACAAATGTCTCTATTCCGATCTTCAAACTCAACTTAGACTTGTCTTATAAACACGTGAGACATATGAATCTAGGCTTTGATATCATTTGTTACGGCCCAAAACAAAGATGTGATGACACTTGTTTATTCTCACCAAGACAAGTCAGCCTCAACCCAAACTAAATGAAAGAAATGAGAAAAGATAAAGCAAGAACAAGATAAAAATGAAAAAAACTTATTCTTTCTATTAACACCCCAAAACCTAGTTATCATATATACAAGCCACTAATACATAAAGTGCGAAATTAGAAATAAGTACAAGTCTCAAGTCTTTGTTTCTTAAATAGAACAAAACAATAAAAGAAGCACTAGAGGGCCTGCCGGGATGACAAACATCTACCTCTCAATAATTCTTTGACAAGCCTCAGAGATAGGAGAAGGAGAGCAATCATACGCTACCGAGCTCGGAACCTACACAAGTGTAGAAGCAAAGAGTGAGTACCAACAACATGTACCCATCAAGCAACCTACTAAACAAAAGAGCTAGCTAGAAATTGAATACCCCTTAAATTCCAACCGAACCTCATTAAACTACAACCTGCACAGAAATCAGCCCAACTTAGCAATTCTACCATACACGGCTCACAAGGCCCAACATCCATAGTTCAAAAGTCAGTATCATAAATAAATGAATCATGTATGTCATTTGCAATGTCAAGTAGTTTAGTCACCTACAACAAGTACATCAATCTCAAGTATCGAGCAAGTCACGCATAAACATTAAATGCATCAAGTCACACTGATTAATCACTAGCCGGAACCATTTCCCATCGGCTTTATACTATCATATGTCTCATCACGGTGTTCACAATCAATGCACACAAGCAATATCACACCACATGGAAGAGACAACAAATCATACAATTCAAGTCCACTTTCATGCTTTCAACCATTTTGTCAATCAATCAACAAGGGTCACAATAAGGCAATTCACATTATCATGTTCATCACATAGCCTCTTTCATTTCAACCCTTTTTTATTCATTTAGATATAACAAGTGAACAATTGAAACCATTCACCTCATTTTCATTACTTCCATCACACAAGCAACGAAGGAAGTACATGAATTCTATTGGAGTACAAAGTTTAGGAACCCACTTGCCTTAAAGCAATCAACCTATCAATTCGAAACTTGAGTTTTCCCATTCCGAAATACTTCTGTAGCCACATTATCTATAATAACCAATTATTTACAATCACTCATCGGAAACAACAATTTCACATCAATTATGTAAATAAATGATTCAATCAAATCAAAACCCAATTTCAAAATGAAGGTTTGAATCCAAAAAATCGATGTTTAAGGCTTTAACAACTCATAAAGAAAATCATTTCGAAAAAAAGGATCAAAACCACTTCAAAATCACCATTTTACTAATTTCTTGGGTTCTTGAAAATAACCCCAAAATTTTCATTTCAAAAGCTTGATTTGAACACATAAATCCATAAATAATAATGGGTAATTGAAGATTTAGAGTTAGAATTGTTACCCAAAAGATTTCCCTCAACAATATGGTCCAAATCGCCACCCCAAAGCTCCCAAAATGGTGAAATGGGGCTTAACCGCCGAAATGGCAGGTCAAAACCCCCTGACGTCGCTTAAGCGAACCTGGCAAAAACTGGAGGTCTTGTTTTTGCGAACCAGGCTTCTCTAAAGCGACCATCGCTAACGCGAACCCTTCAAAAATTCCGGCCTTTGCTTAAGCGATCACACCTTTGCTTAAGTGGAAGGCCTATCGCAAAAGCAAAAGTTACAAAACTCAGGCATGAGAAAAATCAGCCAACTATCAAAACATCAAAAGGACCCTTGGGATACACACAAACCATATATACAAATCAATTATACTCGATGTTCCGGACTTGATGGAATTGTCGAAACACAAATCTGAGGTCTTATTGATCCGACATTCGCGAAAACCACTAGAAACTAACTCAACGCCTAAGAAGGCTAATACAAGCTCGAGACCTCTCAAAAATCAACTAAGACCTCACATAGGCCTAAAATCATCCCTTGAATCCAACAGAACTCTTGAAATTCCCATCCAAGCATCCGAACCCCGAATATTGACCAAAGTCAACCCAAAGGCTAAATTTCCATAATTTCACAACTTAAATCCGCAAAAAGACTCAGAATCTAAAACCGACAACTCTCACGTATCAAATTTCACCTTTTGGGACTGATGGAATCAATGGAATTTCATTCTGACACTCAAAACTCCAAAAGATACCGAAAACCACTTTCTTAACAACTTAGCTTATCAAAGCTCAAGATTTACCAAATTCTCAACTTTTAACTCAAAGTTCAAAACCAACTTTTCAAAACTCAATCATAGAAGACTCAGAGTCAATATTGAAAGGGTTAAATGGTAATTTATATGGAAAAACAAAAAATGACCAACCGAGTCATTACAGATAAGTTAAGAATGATTTAAAATAATAAGTTATAGAGCTATAAAACTTTGGAGCAGGATTTGCTAGCTTTTAGAATTTTCTTGAAACTATAAATGAATTATTAGACGTCCCAATATGATGGAATTAATTCCTTAAATAGCTATCCAAAATCTAAGAGTTGTCTATAATTATTTTTGTTTATTTTGCTTTAGAGAATAATAGCACCCGACAAATACTATAGATACAATATAGGTTAAACATAAAAAAAAAACAGTGAAACTTTAACAATTAAGTTTGAGAAATAATAAAATTCTTGTATAATTTAAGTTATATTTGACAATTTAACTATAATTCACGGAGATTTTTATGTGTTACCTTTAAATTAAATTAAAACAATAATGGTGATATAATGACAATTAGGGGAGTCAATGGCACGGTTCGGTCGGTAATTTTTTAAAAATTATACCATTCCAATTTTTCAGTTATTTTATAATATATAACTAAAATTAGATTTTTTAAAACCATCTTAATCATATCAGTTTCTCTTTGGTATCGATATAGTTCGGTTAATTTTTTTTTTTACTTTTAAAATATCTCCTCGAAATGTACTACTATTAAAATATTTCTTTCGCAAATATATTCTTGAAGAAGCACTTTAATTCTTCATCAAGAAAACAAGAATGTAAAACCTTGTCGTTGTATTGTTTGATCTTAAACAATTAATAGGAGTGTTTGAATATGTTTTCTTGTATTGTTTAATAGAGTATCTATTATAGTACCTTTTAATTGTAAACCCAATTAAATAAAGGTTAATTAAAGGGCAAAGACCCAAAGTTGTCTAGTCACTAGAGTCCCAGGACCTAGGTTATATTTATATTTAAAAATTATTATAAAATATATTATATATTAAATTTAACCTATTGTCATTGTTAATATATAAAATATATTTACATATATACATGTAAGGTTGTTCGGTTAGGTTCAAGAATTTTTTCGGTTTTCTTCATAAATTAAAAAGACCATCTCAATTGTTCGGGACGGTTATACACTTAAATAGAAGTCCATGATTTTATTGAAAAAATAACATAAATTAATTCAAATCGGTTAAATTCGATCGATTCGATTGATTTTTCATATTCTTTTGACACCTCTAATGGCAATACCTACCATGTCCCCTCTAATTCACTAAGCCACCAAACCTCTAATCACTTAAGTCAAAGTTTGCAAATTCCAACAGGTCCTTCTCATAATAAATAGGGAAAAAATTCTATCCGTATAATTTCAGAATTTATATATGATTTGGTGATACATTTAATTTATATAAGTTATGAAAAATTAAGTTATATTTGGTATGAAACACTTATGAGATACAATTTCTTAATTTATGGGATAGTTTTCCTTTTTCTCAACCGAAATTATCATTGATTTTCATTTTAATTTTTTTAAAAAATCGAACATGTATATGATATTAAATGCAAGCGAAATATACAAATGAAAATACACATATTAAATGAAACTATAGCTATATCTAGATCGTAATTAAACAAACTATATCTAAAGAAACTTATTAAGTTTAATCTCTTTGCTATTTATGAAATTACACTAATAAATAAGCCAAAAATGCTGCAAAAATATGTGGCATGCATTAGTTTCTCTTCAATCAAACCCTAGTTTTTTGTTTTATATTTATCCAAACTCATGAGACAAATTTGTAATCACCCGTTTCATTTTACATGATTCTATATTAAAAATGAATATTTTATTTTACTTGTTTATTTAAACAAATTGAATGAGTTTGTTTTTCACATTACCCTCAGTATGAAATATTTATATAAAGTAATTGTAGTCAAATTTATAAATTTAATAAAATATTAATAAATGTTAATTTAGTAAATACACTTATAGTTAATTTTTTTAAAAAAAGATGTACAAGAAAGATTATATCATCAAGAAGAGATACATGCATAACAACAGTTTGAAAAAAACATAATGCGTAAACATGACCCTTAACTTGACGTCAGTTGACAACTACGACATTTAACTTTGGGTGTGCACAAGTAGACACTTAAACTTGTATAAAATTGAGCAAATAGACACATTCATCCTACATGGCACCTTACCTGGCAAATCAACCAATTGGCAAATTAATCTCATATAGCCAAACATTGGTTTGTGATGAATGAAGAAAACAAGAAGCAACAAGCAAAGCAAACAAGAAATATTACATCATAATGTAAAGGACACAATGTCAGGGAGTTTCTCGAATTCAATCATGTCATTCTCAAATTAATAGAAAAGAGTAAAGACGAGTTCCTTGAATTTCCATATTTGGCGGAAAAAATGCTTGCAAGAACCTTCTATAATAGCGACATAACGACCACTACTCTAGTAGGTTGATCACTTGAATCTTGGATTAATGTTTTTCTGAGGTTTGCTATTGCCAAAGCATCAAAGACAAATCTCCTTGTGACAATCTTATAATTAGGGGCACTGTTGGGAGGTGGTGAATATTGAGGTCCTGATAGCACTGTTGCAGGAAAGAGCGATGACAATTGACCAAAAGTACTCAGGAGATCATCTTTTGTCATGGTCCCTGTAAGGGCCCATTCATTAATAAATGTTGCTAAAGTGAAAGCATCGGCTATAATGTGTGAAATTTGTATCCCTATATATGATGAGTCCTCCATTATTAAATACATTCACTTGGATACCAAGTAATGGACTTGATGGCAGCTGATCCATTACACGAAGAAGATCAACCAAAGACTCATCTTGACCGATAAATTCAGGCGTTAATTTTGGTTTCAACATACTGAACACCTAGACTATGACCAAAATCTCAAACACGTTTTAATTAAACTAAAGTCCTATTATTCCCTCGAATTCATTTTTTTAATTTTATACATCTTTTGACTTACGTGACACACTCTGTAATTCCACACAATTGAGGTGCGTGAGAGATGTTTGGATGCCACGTAATAAGAAATTCATTTTAATTATTTTATTAAAATACAATTTTTTGAAAAAACTAATTTCCAAAGAAATAATAACTATTGTGTATCCAATACAAGTTAATAAGGTTTACACAAATAGAGGTTGTAGCATTTTATTTTATTTTATTTTTAACCGAAAATGATGCATTGCATTCACCATTACCTAAATTGCTAGGACTCAGGTCGGGTAATCGATGCGGATGCGGATCGGATTCGATAAAATTTAAATTTTAAAATTTGGGATATAGATTCAGGTATGAATACGGATGCTGAGATTCGGCTAATCAATCCAAATTTATAAAATAGAGATATAACAATATTCTAAATTTTGAAAGACCCCACTTCTTCTTTCACGCTCTCTAATTCTTCCCCTCAAAAAAGAAAAAGAAAGTCATTCAAAATCTTCTGCCAACTCTACTTACATATCGTTTCTACTGTCTACCAAAAGTCAGAACACAACCACTTGATTCTTAGTTTCTCTTTGTTTGGCTTGAAACATGAAACAACAAATATTAACCAATAGAAAACGCTAAAAAAAGTGACAAAAAGGATTATAATAGTTAAAGTATATATGTTTATTTCTCATGTCTTAAATCTATTTTATCTTCTATCAAAATCTCATTATTTCCCAAAATTTGTCCATAGACTTTAGTCAAAGTATCCAAGGTGGGTTGACCAAATTCCACATGTATCCCACACCCGTCTCGTGTCAACACGAATACGGGCTACGACAACATAAATAAAGAGTCAGCGCAATCAGTGGCGGACCCATCATTTCGTACAAGTCAAATAAAATTTTAGCAACACTAGGCAGTAGAAACAACATTATGCATAACAATGAGTCTCATCCACCACACTTTATTTGATACTCCCTTCGTCCCTATTTAGTTGTCCATAATTTCTCTTTTAGTTGTTCCTATTTGGTTGTCCATTTTGACTAATCAAGAAAGTACAACAATTTTTTTTTCTATTATACCCTTATTTAAAGTGAAAAGTTGTCATAAATAAAGTAAATAAACTAATGAACTTTCCAACATTGATTAGTTATCTTGAGTGAATTTATTTTGGAAGTAAATTGTATTATAAGGGTAAAATTGTAACTTCACTATGCTAATCATTGTTGCCTTAATCTGTGTGTCATTTCTAAAGTGGACAACTAAATAGGAACGGAGAGAGTACCTAACAAAATTTTAGAGTGCTTTTTTCCGCTAAATATTTTTGTCGGTCAAATGACGTACTTTACAAAAATCAAAATTTTATCACATTTATTCAACTGCATGAATTCTTTTAAAAAGTACATATTAAGAATAAGACGTTTGACCATGACTTTTATTATTTATTTTTTAAGTTGAACTACAGAGATCATGTTTGGCCATAAAATTTTAAAATTTCAGAATTTGAAAATTAACAAAAAAAAAGTATTTTCACTTCAAATTACTCACAAAAACTCAAAAACAACTCCAATTTGTTTTCTTTTTAAGCAAAAGATTGTGAATAATTTACTCCAATTTGTTTTCAAATATCACTTGAAAAACAAAAAATTACTTTTTTCAAATTTTATAATAAAACATGGTCAAACACTTTAGCCAAAATATTAAAATCTATTGTTTTATAATTTAAAAAATTAACTAAGTATTATAAACAATAACAATGGAAGAGAATTACAAACAAAATTATAATATTAATATAAGAATTTTAGAACTATAAAAATAAGTTAATTAAAACAGATAATTGGAAAAAGAAGAAGAAAGAAATAACGTTGGGAAAATGATAAATTTTAGGAATCACATAGTTTTAATATGAAATTACAATATATTCCTATTTAGTTTGTAATTACATTAATTCCTGAAAAGTAAAACAAGTCGGATATATAATATGTAGCTCGGATACATTAAAAACTAGCTCAGATACATTATAAAATAAATCGGATACATAATATGTAGCTCGGATACATTAAAAACTAGCTCGAATACATTATAAAATAATTTAAAATTAGGAGAGAAAAAAGAAATTTTGGAGATTTTTAGAAATAGAAGGGAATAGAAGAAATAAGAGAAACATAAGACGTGTTTTCAATACTTTTTCTTAAAAAGAAAGTAGAAGCAATAATAATGCATGGGTGAGATTCAAACGGCAGATCAGTCACTCGACACTCATAATGAAGACGCTTGAGCCACTACGCTACGCCTTGCATTTTGTCAAGTGGGTTCAATGTTATTCATTATATAAGTTTTATTTCTAAAAAATAATTTCTACATATTTATATATAACATAATTTTTGAACGAAGTGGGTTTAACTGAACCTGCTTGAACCACTGTAGGTCTGCCCGCAACTTAGACCATTACTAGTACTGGCAACACAACATGTTTTTTTTTTTCTTGTTAAATAGCTTTAAAAAACTTGTATTCTAACAAAATTTCATAAAGTAGTTAAAATGAACATCTTACTATTTGTTAAAGAAATTAATTTAAAATAAAAATTGTATATATTTTACTAAATTTTAAGTATTTTTTATGGTGCGAATAAAAAGGACAAGCAAAACAAAATATCAATACACGACTAGCTAGACTGTTGTGATCATATGGATCAGTATACTTAAAAGGGTTTATGTCACGATATATATATATATATATATATTATACACTTATATATACTACCTTAAAAACATGAACACCCAAACATGAATGTTGAATTATTGTAATACCTCCAATTAAAAATATTCAATTTATTTAATTATTTATATTAAAAGTTGATATCTTTTCACATTAATGGTGTAACATCTCGCACCTAGAAACGACTATAAAGAGCTTAAAATATGAAAATATTGATTTTTGGAAAGAATAAGGAAATTTGGAAATTGTCTAAGTTAAGAAAGTGAGTTTTGGCCATTTTCAAACGGTCATAACTCCTAGCTCAGGAAGATTTAGGACTAGATCTTGATATGGTTGGAAATCCCTTAGAGAGATCTTTCCAACGCCGCCAAGATTGCACGATTTTAACATCGTATGAGTGAGATATGCATTTCGGAAGTTGGGCTGTTGGATTGAGGAAAGTCTCAATCAGGATTTAGAAAAGGGCAAAGTAGTCTTTTCTCTAATTAATTTCCTAATTCGTTTTTAGGGATTTATTGGGGTAAAAACATGACTTAGTTAGTTTGGAGAATTGAGAAATACGCTTAGGGCTTGGAGAAGAGAGAAAAGAAGAAAGAAAGGGAGAAAAGCCAAGATTTCACCAAGAACATCAAGCGTTTGAGTGGAATTCGTTGGGGGCGATCCCTATTAAGGTATGTGAGATCTTTTAGTGATGGGTTAGTTCACCCACACACCAACTTGTTTCAATTCAGCGATTTTGGGTTGTTCATATGTTAAAAAGTGAAGTTCTTGAAGGACATAATTAAGTTCTTGATTGGTTGTGTGGTTGAAGTTTCTTGTTGATTTGATTCGTGGTTCCGGGTGAATTTTTGAGTTTAATCTGTTGTATGTTGAGGGTACTATTGCTCCTAAGTGTTTGGGGAAGGAACCATGGAAGTTTAGAGGGTTTAGAGATGAAAAACGGAAATCGAGGATTTTCTGGGCAAAGGCTTGGGGCGTCGCGCCTGCCAGAGCACCACAAAAGTTCCTCTGATCTTTGGCCTCTGGCGCGTCGCGCCAGCCAGAGCGCCACAAAAAGTTCTCTAAACTTTGAGGGCTGGCGCCCCGCACCTCTCAGAGCGCCAGGGACGCTAGTTCTCCCCATTCGTTCCCCACTTTTTCGTACTTGTTCCTAAGCGATGCACCTATGTTTTCTAGTTGATTCCAACACTCTAAGGTACATCCAAACATCATGAAATCATCCATAAACATGAGATCATGAACTTTGAATCCATAATTCAATTCAAGGAAAGTTAGGATCAATGTCAAAGAAGTTAAGAGTCAAGTCTAGAAGTTAAGAAGCAAGTCAAAGCAAAGTTTCTTAATGTTTTCAAGAGTCTTTAACAAATGTTTTGACTTCGTTTTTAGGCTCAAGTTTCAAGTTAAGCAAAGAGTAAATAGTTGAGTTCATTTCTCAAAAAGTTATAAGGGGACTAAGTATTCCTAAAGAGTTTATAAATGTTTTCACATTTGAGCAAGAAAGGGAACATCGATTCCAAGAGAGCTTTTAAGCTAAGTTTTGAGTAATTATCTCAAATCAAAGAAAGAGTTTTGTCTTTACAAACATATGAGCTAAGTATATTTTGGGAGTACTATTGAGCACTGATATGGGGATGCAAGTTCATATTAACTCAAGTCTTCATAAACCATGTAGCCATCATGGGTAGTAAATGATCATACTTTTTAGATGACTCCTTAAGATGCTTTTAGCATAGACTAGTGGATCCACTAAGTTAAACGTTCTATATGACGGCAAAGTATATGACAGTTCTGGCAGCGTGGGCAAGACGTTGTATCACCACTTAGGCTCATAGTGGTGGTTGTCGGTTAGAGAATCTCCCACAAAAGTTATATTGAGTTTGTTATTGCTTTATCTTTAACAAACTAAGTTGTTTACACTGTTTTACAAGCTTTATATATATTGCATGTGTCTTATTGCTTTATATTGAGTTCAGTTGTTCATGAGTTAAACAGAGCTAAGGTAAGTGTTCCTTTGTACTCCTTTCAAGCTTAAGTTGTTGTTTAGCTTTCCAACTCGCATACTCGTACATTCAATGTACTGATGCTAGTTGGCTTGCATCTTATTATGATGCAAACATAGGTAACCAGGATCAACATCCAACACGCCGTTGATCCAGTTGAGCACTCCAGAGTCAATGGTGAGCCTCCTTGCATTCCGGAGGACTCTGTTATTTCGCTTTCCTAGTGTTGCTTTATTAGGATGTTGTGGGGTCTGTCCCAACATCCATCGCAGTATTATAGAGGCTTCATAGATAGTGAGACAATTAGTATTGAGTCTCTCATCTATGTATTTGCAGATACTTTGTTTTGAGACATAAGTTGCCATTTTGGCTAAGATGTTATCATTCAAACAATTGCATTGAGTTTATTCTATTGAGTTAAGTCTTCCGTTGAGTTAAGTAAGCTAGGCCAAGGGTCCGCTTGGGGCCAACGATGGTCTCCGAGTGTCGGCCACGTCCAGGGTGTAGGCACGGGGCGTGACAAATGGATTGTGACTTTTGCTATGAGTTATGACATTTCCAAAAGGTTGTGACTTTTTTGATGGGTTGTGACATTTTCGATGAGTTGTGACTTTTCTAAAGGATTGTGACTTTACAAAAGGGTTGTGCCTTATCCGATGAGTTGTGACTTTTTCAAAGGGTTAAATCTTTTTCGATGAGCAGGGGCTTTTTTGAAGGGTTGTGACTTATCTAATAAGGCACAATCAGAACACATTCATACTACTATTTGTTAGATTTAAATATAGAGGTTTCCTCTCACTTTTAAGTACAATTTTTTTAGGTTTTATACTCTTCTTCTTCTTAAAAAATCTCAATTTTTATTTGCAATAGTTGATTAAGTTCGAAACCCAACCAAATTCGAGGTACCACATAAGAAAGGCTGGTGACAAATTGTAGCAAATCATTCATCAATTCACACTCATATTTTCCTCTGACAGTTTTCATCACATACATACATTAATATTATTTATATCATTTTAGAACATTAATACTCTTTAATTAACCTACATGTTTTATTCATTAGAAAAAGACTAATTTCGTACGAATAGTCACAACAATTTCTACCTTCATGTTTCTTCGGTCATAAATCACAACCATTCACTCCTTATGAATTTTTGGGGATCTCTTTTATGTGACAATTTGAGATCATTTAAAATTTTCATAAATGATTCATCGCCAATCCATTGATATGCTTCGCCGAAGTTCTTAGCATTGAAATTTAGGTATTGACTTTCTATTAAAGCAGAAAAGAAGAGAACAAAGAAATATGCAATTATCTATGAACTTTGCTTCACACAGAAATCTTCTATATATAGTGCGCGAGAATTTTCATTTATTTTTCTTATTTTGTTTCTTGAATAATTTCTTTTGTGTTTTCATTCGAGAGAGAATTTAAATACACACATTGTTGATTTTTTTTTCTAATAAAATAAATAGATAAAGATGTGGGAGAGACAATAATAATAAACAAATACAAAAAAGGTACATGATTGGGTAAGATATTCTTCTTTGTATTTCCATTTCTTATTCTTTTAACATCATATGAAGGAGTTTCTTCCTAATTTTGCTATAACATCGGGCATCAACGTAGTCCATTGAATTTGTAGTTTTGATGTTAAGTCTATTGTTTCATAAATAGATTTTCACTTTTACTTATAATATGATAATATAACCATGATAATAATTATTTATAATAGATATGTAAGTAAAAATGAATGGAGAAAGTAAAGTGTTGGTGGCAAGAGATTTCAATCAAATGAAACACTAGGGTGAATATATCATGAACATATATTTTCGCCTTCCTTCTTCATGGCAATGAATTGATCCACATATTTTTACTTTTTTATATTTATGTTGAGTATGAATTTTTTTAAGTATGAATTCCTGTTATTTTGTGTTCATTTTGATCTTAGAAAATGTTATGTCATAAGATACACTCTTTGCTAGCTATATTAAAATAATAAGAAAATAGTGATTGATCATAAAATGATCTTAAATCATATTAAAGATTCTATAAATAACATTTTAAATTTTATTCATCTTTTAATTTTTTAATTGAAAAAATTTAATGTTTTATATCACGATAGAACATCTATAAGCTACTAGATACTCTCATAAGACAACATCTATATGATATGTATGCAGCAAAATAAAGGATAATTTTCTTTAGAACAAATTATTGACGTAATATATTTTTCTCTATAACATTCTACTTATAAAAGTATTGACATTCACTATATAAGTACACTTTTTGTTTTTGTAAAATTACATCTATATCATAGCCTTACTCAAATATTAATTAAATAATAATATTTTGTAAAAGATATATCACGTTTAAAGATAAAATATTAAAATATTTATGACAATCATTCTTAGTGTCATGCACATATTAAATTTCAAGTATCAATATCTAAGAGAATAATTGTACTTAAATAGTGTCCATCATTTACGGTCATAACCTCAAGATGAAAAGTTATTGCTGACAATTTTTTTATCTTGATATTATTTTTTTGTTTTGTTGGTTAAGTTTGTTTACCAAATTGAGTAAAGTAAAGAATAATACTACTTAAGAAATATCACTTTCTCCCCATATTTAAATTTTTTTGAATGCATTTTGAAATGTTTCAATGATATCTGGTCATTTTTGTCTCGAAAAACAATTAACTCTATGAAAATCTATATTAATCATTTAATAGCACTTGCCCATTATTCTTTCAGTTATAATTATTTACTAAAAAACTTTAATTTAGTAATATTAATTCTATTTTACAACATCATATATTATATGATATGATATACCCGTGCAACGCACATGCCGTGAAACTAGTATATATATATATCAATTTATCAAAACCGAAGAATCAAATGCTGCTTTCGAAGTTGAGGACAAAATGTCTACGTCTCTCTCAAATTCAATCATCTTATTCTCCTTCAAACTAACCCATATTTCTATTCCATCACCCATTTTTTTTGTATCAAACAGACAAATTACTTCAAATGTGCAGCTAACGTTGTTCACCCATATTGGCTTTTCCGAACCAAAATCTGCTTCGTACCACGGAAATCTACACCGACTAGTACTCAGATAAATGTCTATCGCGTCTCCTTGAAATTTTTTGTTAATGATTTATGTGCCACAATTAATGGATAGAGAGATAATTTCATGGACGCTTGCCTTACTAATGCCGAGAAATTTGTAGGAAATATAGAAGGAGCTTTCTTTAGAGAATGTTCAAGTTTTATATAGGCTACTTAAAGCCACTTGAGATGATTTCAATCATCAGCTAGTGTAGACAATAAAATTTGCGTCGAGAAAACAATAATCAAGAACGGAAAATTATGCAACAATCGTTTTATTGATTTAAGTGCGAGTGTTACAATCTCTATTATTCCTCTGAATTCGCCTTTTCAAATATAATTCAAGGGCTCTTGAGCTTGATCTTGAACTTGAGATTTATCTCGATCTTGATCTCTATCTTGATCTTGATCTTGGACTTGAACTTTATCTTGATCTTGACTTCTAGTTGAATCCAAGGGCTTCGAGCTTGATCTTGAATCCGGCGGTCTTGATCTTGATCGTTCTTGAGACTTGAATGTTCTTGAATCTTGAATGCTTGATTTCTTGAACTCTTGAACTTGTAGAGAAATCTGCAGCTTTTGATCCACGAGCTTTCTCTAGCTTCTTGTTTAAAATTCTTGGTCCTCTGTTATGAATTATGAGGACCCCTATTTATAGTTTTAAAATAGAGGAGTTGTGTTTAGAGGAGGACTCCCCTCGGCCAATCAGATTTAAGTGACATGGCATATGGGCTTTATGGAGCGGGCTTTAATTCATATTTATTGAATTTAAATAATTAACTCAATTATATTAATCCATAATATTTATTTGGACTAATATATTAATGAATTTAATATAATTCCAATCATTTTATAAATTTATATTTAATAAATTTTAAATGATTACAAATGCCCCCTGCTTCAAGTCTTGTCGAGATATTTTATCTTTCAAAGACTAGACTTGAAGTATTAATTAAATAATAATTTATTTGAGATGCCCCTGCAATGTTTAATTTGTTGTCTGACTCCAACATGTAATTGGAGTGGGCACGTGAGTCTACCACTTTCAAACATATATTTGACCAATTTGAATCATGATAGGAGGCAAATATATTCTTGTTAAAAAGCAATAGGAAAACCAATTTGACTAGGACAGTATTTCCGTCAATTACTTTAGCATAGCCAAAAAGGAATTGCTATTAGTCTAGGAGAGGAATTTTATGATGCCATTTAAATTCAAAATGTAGTTGAACTAGGAATTGTAGTCCCACTTAATTTCAAATTCATATCTTTTTTCATTGTCCTAGCAAAAAAGGAATTGTAATTGGACTAGGAGAGAGATTTTATTCCACCACATGACATCTATAAATAGCCACATAGTATCCATAATTTTGTCTTCAATTGTAGATTGTGAGCTACGAGCCTGTGACGAAAGGGGCATAATTCAAGGTAGTTTTCCTCCCTTTTTCTGATTTTCGTCACCCTTTCTACAGCTTGACACGTTTGTCGTAGAAAATTCATAGCTCATTGTAGAAAAATCGAAATCAAGAACGGTTTGATTTTTTAGAAACTAGACTTCTCGATCTCTAACATATCCAAAATTTGGAATTTAATACCTTCAGAATATTTCTAGATGATTTTTTTTAAGTTAGCTTTAAATTTTGTCATGCTGAAAATTCCAGATTTGTGTGGCTTTACTAAAACTCTTGTGTCTTGATGTAGGAACGACAAAATCACAAGCCGCTTGATTATTTAGAATATAGACACAAAGGTCTACAATATATCCAAACTTCAAGGTTTAATACCTTCAGAATCTTTCTAGGTGATTTTTTGAAGTTAACTTTAAATTCTGTCATCCAGCTGATATTCTTAAGGCGAAAGAGGATAGATACACATCCCCGCCCTAAGAAAGGTAATCTAAAGGTATTCTTTAAGGTGAAAAGAGGATGGGTACTCATCCCCGCCCTAAGAAAGGTAATCTAAAGGTATTCTTTAAGGTGAAAAGAGGATGGATACTCATCCCCGCCCTAAGAAAGGTAATCTAAAGGTATTCTTTAAGGCGAAAAGAGGATGGATACGCATCCCCGCCCTAAGAAAGGTAATCTAAAGGTATTCTTTAAGGCGAAAAGAGGATGGATACGAATCCCCACCCTAAGAAAGGTAATCTAAAGGTATTCTTTAAGGCGAAAAGAGGATGAATACTCATCCTCGCCCTAAGAAAGGTAATCTAAAGGTATTCTTTAAGGCGAAAAGAGGATGGATACGTATCCCTGCCCTAAGAAAGGTAATCTAAATGTATTCTTTAAAGGCGAAAAGAGGATGGATACGCATCCCCGCCCTAAGGAAAGGTAACTTTATGGTATCCTTAATGTGAAAAGAGGATGGATACGCATCCTCACCTTAAGGAAGATAATTTAGAGGTCAAGACTTGAAAACTTCAACTTTCAAACTTCGAATAATTTGAAGACTTCAACTTGCAGACTTAAAGAATTTAAAGACCTCAACTTGCAGACTTGAATAATTTGAAGACATCAACTTGCAGACTTGAAGAATTTGAAGACATCAACTTGCAGACTTTGAAGAATTTGAAGACTTCAACTTGAATGCTTGGAAGACTTGAAGACCTTCAGCCTGTATACTTGGAGGATTTGAAGACTTCAACTTGCATACTTAGAAGATTTTGAAGTCATCAACTTGCAGACTTGAAGAATTTGAAGACATTAACTTGCAGACTTTGAATAATTTGAAGACTTCAACTTGCAGACTTAAAGAATTTAAAGACCTCAACTTGTAGACTAGAAGAATTTGAAGACCTCAACTTGCAGACTTGAAGAATTTGAAGACATCAACTTGCAGACTTTGAAGAATTTGAAGACTTCAACTTGCATACTTAGAAGACTTGAAGACCTTCAACCTATATACTTGGAGGATTTGAAGACTTCAACTTGCATACTTAGAAGACTTTGAAGACATCAACTTGCAGACTTGAAGAATTTGAAGACATTAACTTGCAGACTTTGAAGAATTTGAAGACCTCAACTTGCATACTTGGAAGACTTGAAGACCTTCAGCCTGTATACTTGGAAGATTTGAAGACTTCAACTTGCAGACTTTTGAAGAATTTGAAGACTTCAACTTGCATACTTGGAAGACTTGAAGACCTTCAGCTTGTATACTGGAGGATTTGAAGACTTCAACTTGCATACTTGGAATACTTAAAGACCTTCAATTTTAAAGAAACTTCAAGCATGTTGTTAACCGAACTCATTTTTTTTAAAGGTTTTCCCCCATTTATTGACCAATGAATACTTCGTACAAGTCTAAAGTCTGATGGGACAAAAGATAAAACAAAATACTTACCGCTTTGATTGTCATGTGACAGATCAAGTGGGAATATGTGTTTTTTTGACACTCATGCAACTCAACTTAGGATATATTCTAAGCGCCTACGTACCTCAGTGAAGAGGATCAAGTCACAACGTAGTTCTGGGGGATTGAGTGAATTTTTTTTTATTTTTTTTTGTGTCATACACAATTTATACTCTTGCAGGCCAGGTGTGACATGCAGTTTAGGCTCGTACCTTAAGGAGCATCATCTTACTTTAAGGGTAGTACCTCTTTAGGAATTTTGCATTAATAGGACCAATCCTTACGCCATCTGCATCAACAAGCTTGTAAGCACCATGTGAATATGCTTCTTGTACAACATACGGTCCATCCCATTTTGAGGTAAATTTGCCCCCAGACTTGTGCGAAGTAATGATGGGTCTTCTTACAGCGAGAACTTGGTCTCCAACTTGAAAACACCTCAAGCGAACTTTCTTATTAAAAGCACGAGATAGACGAGCTTGATAACATTCAAGGTTTTGTTGGGCTTCTAGCCTCTTTTCGTCAAGTGCTTCTAACTCAGCAAGACGCAGTCGAGCATTTTCTTCTTCAGTGAGCCCTTCTTGAATAGCAAGTCTTAAGGAAGGTATTTGACGCTCGAGTGGCAGGATTGCTTCAACTCCGAAAGCAAGTGAATATGGTGTTGCTTGAGTTGGAGTGCGGTATGTCGTTCTATATGCCCACAAAGCTTCTTCCATTCTTTCATGTCAATCTCGTTTGGACTTGGAGACAACTTTCTTGAGGAGGTTGCATAGAATTTTATTAAATGCTTCAGCAAGACCATTGGCGGCAACATGATACATAGAAGATTTACGCTGCTTGAAGTTAAAAAGATCACAAATTTTGTTCATTAACTTATTATCGAATGGCTTGCCATTGTCTGTTATAATGTAGTGAGGGATGCCAAAGCGATGTATGATATTCACTCGGATAAAATTTGCAACATTCTCTTTCTTCACTTCTTTAAGAGCGACAACTTCAGCCCATTTTGAGAAGTAATCTGTTGCAGCCAAGATGTACAAGTGTCCACCAGAAGATTTTGGTAGTGGTCCCACAACATCCAATCCCCAAGCGTCAAATGGCCAAGATGCAATAGTTGGGTGCAATACTTCGGGCGGCTGATGTATAAAATTCGCATGAAATTGACAAGCATCGCACCTCCGAGCATAATCTAAGCAATCTTTCACCATGGTTGGCCAATAATACCCCATCCTCTTTATGTGAAAGTGGAGTTTTGGTCCAGATTGATGTGATCCACACACTCTCGAGTGTGCTTCTTGCAAAGCATGAATTGCTTCTTCCTCTCCCAAACATCGTAATAGTACACCCTCAAATAATCTTCTATATAATGTGTCCTTGTAATAAAGGAAGCGAGGTGCACGACGACGAATGTCGGTCCTTCTCCTTGGATCATCTGGAAGTATCCCATAACACATGTAGTCAATAATGGGTTGTCTCCACTCTTCCTTCACGGCTTCAGAAGCTGCGACGAAATGATTAAACTCATTTTTTATACATTCTTCCTCATTTGGCGGTGGTACTATCCATTTTTTACAAATAGTCACTTGCGTCTGATCAGGAAGGGTTAGCGTTGAAGCTAGAGCAGCCAATGCATCAACTTTCTTATTCTCCGTTCTACGCACATGTTGAAGGGTTACATCTCCAAGCCATCCTATCAACTTTTGAGCATAATCATGATAAGGACGCAATTCAGGCTTCTTCACCTCATAACTTCCCAAGAGTTGGTTGATCACCAACTGAGAGTCACCAAAGACTTGTAAGTTTAATTGTTTCATGTCAACGGCCATCTCAAGTCCAACTATCAACGCTTGGTATTCAGCGACATTATTGAAGCAACATTGCTTCAAAGAAAATGAGAATGGTAGGATCTCTTCTTGTGAAGTAATGAACACTACACCAGCACCAGCTCCGCCACTATGTGTAGCTTCATCAAAGTACATTTTCCAAGGAGGTAGAACTTCAACTAACATTGCATCTTCATCAGGAAGCTCATCAGTTAACTCCCAATCATTCGGTATCAGATGATCTGCCAAGAAATTCGCCAATGCTTGTCCTTTCACAACTTTTTGAGGGATGTACACGATCTCAAACTGTTGGAATTGGAGGTACCATCTTGCTAGTCGGTCACTAAGGACAGGTTTCAACATAACAAACTTGATGGGATTTGCTCTAGAAATAAGACGAACAACATGAGCTTGAAAATAATGCTTCATCTTTTGAATTGAGAAGACTAGCGCCAAGCACAATCTTTCAATCGGTGAATAGTTCAGCTCATTTGGTGTCATCGTTCTACTCAAGTAGTAAAGAGAGTTTTCTTTGCCTTCACTATTCTCTTGAGCTAACAAGGCTCCTACGGACCTTTCTTGTGCCGCAATGTAGAGTATCAATGGCTTTCCAGGTATAGGGGCTGCCAAAACTGAAGGTTTTGCTAGATATGACTTGATACTTTCAAAGGCATCGCTACATGTTTCGTCCCAATTAAAAGGAGCGTCTTTCTTCATGAGATGACCGAATGGTTGGCATCGTCCTACTAGGTTTGAGATGAACCTCCTCAAGTAGGCTAGCTTTCCTTGGAGACTTTTTAACTCATGAATGTTTTGAGGTGCAGACATCTTCAATATTGCATCAACTTTGGCTTGATCAATTTCAATTCCTCGATGTCTCACAATGAAGCCAAGGAACTTTCCAGAAGTAACTCCAAAGGCACACTTCAATGGATTCATCCTTAGTTGATATCTTCGAAGCAGCTCAAACACCATTCTTAAGTCTTTCAAATGATCACTCCTCTTTCTGGATTTTACCACCAGGTCATCCACATAACATTCAACATTTTTATGGAGCAAGTCATCAAATATATTTTGCATAGCCCTTTGATATGTAGCACCAGCATTCTTTAAACCAAATGACATCACTTTGTAGCAATAAATACCCTTAGGTGTGCGAAATGCGGTGAGTTCTTCATCCTTTGGAGCCATGCGGATTTGATTATAGCCAGAAGAACCGTCCATGAACGACATTGCCTCATATCCAGTGGTGGCATCAATCATCAGCTCTGGAATGGGAAGAGGAAACTCATCTTTAGGGCATGCATTATTAAGATCTCTAAAGTCAACACATACTCGAATTTGACCATTCTTCTTCTTCACAGGAACAATACTTGAAATCCATGTAGGATATTTAACCTCACGAATAAAGCCTGCCTCAATGAGTTTATTAACTTCATTTTTTATCAATGGAACCAAGTCTGGCCTAAAACGTCTTTGAGCTTGCTTAATGGGACGAGAACCATTTTTGACTGCCAATTGATGGACCGCTACTTTAGGATTCAATCCAGGCATTTCTTTATAACTCCAAGTGAAGACATCCCTATATTCTTTGAGTATATTCATATAAGTGATTTCTTCATCAACTTCTAGAAAGGCACTCAAGTAAGTTGGCCTTGGGTCTTCATCAGTGCCAATGTTAACTTCTTTCAAAGGGTCTATTGTAGTCTTTACTCCTTCTTCAAGTTCCGGTGGAGCATCTCCAACATCTTCCTCTTCTAAAGGATCATTGTCATTGACAGATATATGACAACACTAGACAATATCTTCTAACTCTTCATCAATCTTTATTTGAGGCAGAGAATCGTACTCATTTTGGATTGTAACATGATTTGAGGAGCCTACACTTTCTTCATCTTCCTCGCGCTCCTTGGTGTAAACCACGGTGCGAACCTTTGCCTTAAACTCCTCTTTACATGAAGCTACAAGTTCCACCCGTCACCTCATTCTAGAAGGAATTAAACTTTTGAAATCCTTTCGAACCAAATGTGAAGCAGGCGTTGTAACTTTTAAATAACTTCTCAGATTCTTGTTTTTTTTCAATGGACCTAATCTCTTGAACACAGAAGTTCTTGCAGTTGATTCTCCGAGTCGATCAAAGACGGAAAGCTTTCTATTGGGAGCAGCAACATCATCTTCAAAAGTTATATGATTATTACTTGCTCTTCTTATGGAGATGCGAACTGGCGGTGGTTGGTTATAGCCTATGCCCTCACGTGCTTGCTTGGTTTTATCAACTAATGGGAGTTTCCCTAACATTGATGGCTCATTAGGGTTATATCCAGCCTTAGCAAAGAACTTGTAAGCATTAGGATCAAAACCTTCTCCCGTGCGTTTTGTAGGGAGTGCTACATCTCGCACTTGATTTTGAGCGATTGTCTTTATTGACAGCTTTGAAGGCAAGTTTATTGCATCAATCCGTCTGATAGGAAAAGTTAGTCCTCTTAATGCGTCTTCTTGGAGGTTAGATGATTTGACTTTCTTCTTTCTTTACTTTTGGAACATAGCGAAGTCCAGAAGTCAGATTCTTCTTTGAAGACATGGTCTTCCCTTCATTGAGATTGGGACAAAGTACTTTAGTGTCAACTTTTATCTTTTCGACAGCTGTATCGATTATTTTGCTTGTGATCTTGTCAGACTTGGTTGATTTGACATCATTAGATTTTGTCCCTTTAACCACATAATTCTTCAAGTAGAATTTTGCATCGGCAAAGTGCGTCTCAACTTCGGTGAAAGGATTATCGTCTGCAACTATCTTCCTTTCAATCCCGTCTTCAAGATACTTCAAACATTGATAGTAAGAAGATGAGACAATTCTATTCTCATGTACCCAAGGCCTACCAAGTAATATATTGTATGAAGTCTTTGCATCGATCACGTGCATCCATGAGCTTGATCGCAAATCTTCCATGTGAATTTCTAATTTAATAGAGCCTATGGACATCTGTCCTCCTTGATTGAATCCTTGTATCAACAAACGACTTTCACTAAGTTCTTCGGTCGTGATGCCGAGTTCCTTCAATGTGTGGATAGGCAGGATGTTGACTCCAGATCCTTCATCTATCAAGATTCTATTTATCTTCTTCTCTCGCACGTAACCAACCATATACAAAGGACGATTGTGTAGTGTTTCACCAAATAGAAGATCGTTATCTGTGAATGTGATTTTTGTATCACATGTATAAGCTTCTTGGGAAGAAGGTTCAATAGGCTTTTTAGAAGATGAAGGAGCTGTCATTGACGAGATTTCCCTTGTTGCTTTTTCTTCGCCACTAGGAGACACTTTTGGTGAGGATTCTCTCGTTGTTCCTTCTCTGTCAGTTGGAGACACCTTCATTGTTTCTTCTTTATCAGCATTAAAACATGATGCCTCGACATTTTCTTGAGTAGACTTTATGCGCAACCAACTTGGTAAGAATTCTTCTAGAGTTACAGGATGTCGGGGTTTCTGGTAGTGATGCACTTCTACCTTCGCCTTCTTTGGGCGCTTGATTAATTTCTTCTATCTTTATCGTTCTTGATCTTGATCGTTCTTGAGACTTGAATGTTCTTGAATCTTGAATGCTTGAATTCTTGAACTCTTGAACTTGTAGAGAAATCTGCAGCTTTTGATCCTCGAGCTTTCTCTAGCTTCTTGTTTAAAATTCTTGGTCCTCTGTTATGAATTATGAGGACCCTTATTTATAGTTTTAAAATAGAGGAGTTGTGTTTAGAGGAGGACTCCCCTCGGCCAATCAGATTTAAGTGACATGGCATATGGGCTTTATGGAGCGGGCTTTAATTCATATTTATTGAATTTAAATAATTAACTCAATTATATTAATCCATAATATTTATTTGGACTAATATATTAATGAATTTAATATAATTCCAATCATTTTATAAATTTATATTTAATAAATTTTAAATGATTACAGCTAGATCTCTATTTATACTATTAAAAATGTAAAATCAAAAGTCTTACACAATTAACTAGATACATGTATCACAATTAATTAGATACATGTATTACAAACGCCTAAAAGACTTCTTGAAAAACTAAGAGACAATATTGGAAGATTAAACATCAAGGTGTGAATGTATTAATTCCAACACTCTCCTTAATGCATTTGCTAAACAACTCCAATGCGTTCTCAAAGATAACAAAGTGTTTCTCTAGGAAGTGGTTTGGTGAAGATGTCAGCAAGTTGTTCTCCTGTCTTGCAATAATGCAACTGATCAATTTCGCCTTTCTCTTGTGCTTTTGAATATCTCCTTCTTGATTGAGTTTGATTTTGTAAATTCATTTTATACTTACAATTTTTCTTTCTTTGGATATAGTCACAAGCTTCCAATAATAATAGAATAAACAGAGACAAAAGCAAATATTTGAGAACCCTAGGAAGGAGAATAAGCCTCTCTAAGAGAAGAAGACCTAGCCCAGCTTTCTTTCCGAGCCATCAATAACTGTCGATTTTCAACGGGTTCGGCTATCCTTTCACCGGTCGGTTAGTTATGGAACACTCTGCTGGATCAATCATCCGATTTTTTTTGCCATGGCTTTCTTTCAAACATCATATTTTATTGTCTCCTTATAATTCTCTTGTTGAACACCGATAAAGTTGCATCTTTGATAAATGTCACTCAACATTTTTGTTCTTGTAGGAGGTGGTTCTTTATCATCTGAATTTGAGATTTCTCCCCCTTGAGGGACATTTTCATCTTCCTCATCCTCTTCTTGATTTGACACATATAAAGAAATGATAGAAGTATTCTCCACTTTTTTATCGTTTCAATTCCATGCTATTTTTTCTTCAAAAATATAATGACATCTCTACTATAGCAACAAGTTTGTTAGTTTTGACATCAAGAAGCCTATACCCTTTTGTCACATCACTTTAACCAAGAAATACATTTTTGATTTTTTTCATCCAATTCTGTTCTTTTTTCAGTAGGTTCTATGAGCATAACAAATACACTCGAAAATTTTAAAATGACTTACAAAAGGTTTCATTTCACTCCAAGCTTCAACTGGTAGCTTATTCTTCACTGTCTTTATCGAACACCTATTGAGGATGTACACTGCTGTGTGTACTGCTTCTGGCCATTTCAACAATGGTTCTATTTCTTCTTTTAGATAGACCATTTTGTTGAGGAGTATACCCTGTTGTAAGTTGCTTCTGAATGCCTTTATTTTTACAAGAGTAAATACAAAAAAACTCTCCTAAACTTGTCCGCAAAACTTACTTTAGTATTGCAACTTTACGGGTAATTCTTTACCCCCTTAACTCATTTCAAGTGAATTTTATACCTCCTTAATTGATGATATGACAAGAAAAGTGTGATCACTCTCCCAAACTCGCATGAAAAAGAGAAAAAGTAATAATAATAATTGACCAAATTCCAATTTCATTAATTTTTTTACATTTTTCTCTCTCCACCTTTCATATTGTTCACAAATCCATGTCGTATGCCACCATGAATGTAAAATCAATCATTTCTCCATTCCTCTTCCTCCATCACCACCCCACCTCTTCGATTCCACCATAATAAAGAATGAAAAAAACACATTGTGATTTTCTTGGCAAGGACAGAAAGCTTGTCAGAGGTGTCTATTGTGTGGTTAAAGAGAGCTGAACCACTATACCTTAACACTCTAAGGCAGGTGTTCAGTTCATGAGAAAATAAAATTGTTCGTACCGATGTTGTTTGTGGTAGGTATTGTGGAGTTGATGATGGGTATTGTGGAAAACCATCCATCTTCATTTCTATGTGGTGTTTGTGGCAGATCTAATTACCTGCACCCATTTTCATTTTCACCGCCATTTCGATCTTCTCTCACTATTCTTTAATTTTATTATAAATTTGTTTTCTGACGTTTATTGTGGCCAAATTCTGTTGACATCATTGTTGTTGATGATGGGTATGGGTGTATTGTGAAATTGACAGTAGTGGCGTGGTATTTTGGAGTTTATTTTAATGGTTGTGATGGTAATAAATAAGAAATTAACGGCGATGGAGGCTATACAACTGTTGGTGATAAGTATTGTAGAGTTGACAGTGACCGATGATATTGTTATCGGTGATGGGTATTACAGAGTTGATGGTTGCATAATGGTGTAGCTAGTGGTGGTAATGTTGTGAATTTGATGGCGGGGGTGATGGAGAGGACGGGGAATAGAGGGAGTTTTGTAGTCGCCTCCTCTACTGCTAATGATTTTGATGTTGCAACTTTTTTTCTTCTCAACAAGGGCTTTAAATTCCTTGAATGTAGCAAATGCTTCTGACTTTTCTTTTAAGATATAAACCCAAGTGATTCTTGAAAAATCATCAACAAAGATTAGAAATTATCTTTGACTTTCAAGAGATGGAGTCGTCATTGGTCCGCAAATGTCGATATGGATTAATTCCAAAAGTACACTTGTTCTCCAAGACATGATTCCTTTTGGAAAAACTTTCTATGTTGCTTTCTTATTATACAACTTTAACATGGATCCACCTCAGTATATATCTCAGGAAGGCCTCGCACCATATCTTTTTGCTTGAGAAGGTACAAACCATGAAAATTCAAGTGACGAAATCTTTTGTGCCAAAGCCATGAATCATCTACAATTTCATTTTTGAATGCATTGTAATGAAATTGTAAAGGAACGATTCTTTTTACCATCTTTACTTCAATAATGACTTGATTTGGCTCAATTTTATCATAAATCTTATAATAATTATCTCTAAACACGAGAGAATAACTATTTTTCATGAGTTGACCTTAATATACGTGACCTCATTTTAATTTTTATTTAATATTTAACCATGTAATTAATACTTATTAGACTTATTTTAGCATTATTTAGAACATACAGTAAAACCTCTCTAAATTAATATAGGTGGGACCATGAAATATTATTATTTTGTAGAGGTATTATTTAATTGATAAATTAATATTTATGACTCCAAAAAAAATTGTTTAAGGATGAAATCTCATAGAATTTGAAAGAACCCACTTGTGAAAATGTCATTCATAAACTTGAGATCAATAATACCACAATAAAATGGACGTTAATAACCTATTGAATGAGCGAAAATGATACATGTTCAGAGGTCAAGAGCTTAGAACAAATTGTGGATATCATTGGAAAAACAATGTTGATGATAAAGTTGAAGATAATATAATACCTTTGGAACCAGTTACGCGTAAGGAACACTTATCACATCTAGAACTCTTCACAATTTTATGGTACAATTAGAAAAGACAATATCAAAACTTTTGGATGCAATAAGAAAAGTTAGAGATGAACTTCAATTAGATTTAAATTTTAACAAAAAACAGAACATAATAGAATCATATTTCACTAAATTGTCTTAGAGATATTTGTACTTTTAAAGAATTATTAATTTATAATATTAATGGAACCATATATTTATATAGGGGTCTTCTGAAAATATATTATCTTATTATCTTATTGAAATGAGTGATTTTTTCCATTGGCCCAAGTTGGGACCAGAAGAAATTATTATCTTAGGGAGATTATTAATTAACCGAGTATTAAAGTGAGGTTTTATTGTATTTGGATTGACTTAAAAGTTTGTCAAACCTATTTTTGAGTCAGTATAAGCTTTTGAGAGTGTTTGACAAAGTTAAAAATAACTTAAAATAAAATGACTTAAAAAAAGTTCATAGTACGTATTATCCTACTTTTCATTGTTCAACTTAAAAATTACTAAAGTTTGACTTTTTAAAAATTATTTTTTAAAGTTAAGCCAAACAGGCTCTTAGTACTTTTAAATTATGATCATTTTCACTATGACTTATTAATTTACAATATTTATTTTATACTATTTCAATTTTATTTTTTATTGAATATTTTAGTGTCATTACTCATCTGATATTTTGTGTTATTTTCTTAAGAAATACCTTAGATAGTTGTATTTTGATTGAACTAAAGGAATATTTGAAGCATAAGTTAATTATATGTTTATAACAGAGCCGTCTCAACAAGTTTGGGGGCCTAAAGCCAAACATTATAAAGAGGCCCTATTTTTTTAGTTGATATAAATATAAATTGAATAATTATAATATACTAGTGTAATCCTACAAATGAGGTCTGAAAAGGCAGGATATATGTAGACATTATGAAGTAAGAATGTAAATAACGTACATTTTCAATGAAAATTATATAATATAAAGTTGGAATAATAAAACATGACTCAAAATTTTAAAAATATGATGATATTAAAATAGTGTAGCGATGAATTTGATAATTTAATAAATAATATTAAAATAGTGTTGATTAGTTTTAGTCTTGAAATTTTAATAAGACACCAAAAACAAATTTGATCTTTTTATAAACACACAACAATAGATATCACATAATATAGAATGTTTGAACGTTTGAGAGACTTAAGAATATTCAATAATGAAAGAATAAAAATAGTGAAAGAATAAAAAATAGTGAAAGAATAAAAAATAGTGAAAGGAGAATAAAGAAAAGTAAGTATAAGAACACAATATTGTTGGTTCATGATAATCGTCAAAATATAAATGAGCTAGACAACAAAATAGATAGCCACATGCGAAACTAGAAATAATACTACAATTAACTAGCCACATAAGAATCTAGAAAAGACACTACAATCAACTAAACAATATTCAATTTCTCAATTATATTTTCTATACAAAAAAATATTTTCAAATTTATCAATACATGAATTTTTTTTAACAATATATATACATATGTATATACACACATCTTTGAGAGAAAATGGGGGCCTCAAAAAGCGATTGCTTTAGTGGCCTTATGGTCGAGACGACCCTGATTTATAAGAGTATTTTACCAGAAAAATCCGAAAACCTGAAGCAACCCGAGGCTTATTAGTATGGTTTGATTTATAAATTAAAAAATTCAACACAAATAATTTGATTTGATATTTAAAATATTTGAACTAACAAAAAAAAAATCCAAATTTTATTAATTTAATTTTATTTATAAATTTAACACCAACAAATTAATTTAATATTTAAAAAGTCTAAATCAACCCGATCTACCCCTCTAATCGTGCCTATAAGCTACCTCATGAGTCATGATAGAGGGATTGGGCGGAGATATAATTGCTTTTGTTGAACTTCATTATTGCCAGTTCCCATTTGTCAAAAAGGAGGCACTATAACTGCTGAAGTCATGCTGTTCGACTTCACCACTTACATTCAATCATCAATATTACTTTCTCCATATCAAAATAAGTGATAATTTTTATTATCTTTTTATTTTATTTCAAAATAAGTAATGTTTGATATAAGAAAAAAAAGTTTGATATATTCTTAATTTTGTTATTTAAAATTAATATTTTTTTTTGTTATAAGTGGTTCATAAATATACCTTTAATGTTACGCAAATAACGCACATATACCTCTTTCCTCTAAAAGAAGTGAAAAATCAATTTTAAATTTAATTTTTTTTATGAAAAACATTCATGTAGGAATATATTTGATCTTTCCCACACATAATATTTTTGACTTTTTTGATTCAATGGTTAATTTAAATTTATTATTTTGATAGTTAATTTATTTTTTTTACTAATTTTTTTGTAAAATTTATCATGTATGCCCCAATATTTTCAATACAAAGAAATTTATAATATATATGAAAAAAATAGTTTTAATTTTTTCCCCTCTATTTTCATTCACTCTCTTTTTTTTTTAATTTTAAAATTTCTCATATTTTAACACTAAAGATAGAAAGTAAAATATTGATAATCAAAAAAGTAAAAAAAATTACGTGTGAAAAGAATTATATATGAGGCTCCTACATGAATTTTTTTATTTTTTATTTTTTTAAAAAATAATTTTTTCACTTTCATTAGATCTATGCCACTTTTATAAAGGTAGGGGTGAGCCATTTCTATGACGAATGACGATAAAGATATATACATAAATCACTTTTATAATGAGAGGTATATCAAGTCTAAATGATAAAGTTAATAGTATATTATATCTTTTTTTCCTTCACATAATTAAGAAGCCTTTTTGATGTTCTTTCCGTAAGGAAGTTTAAAAATCTGTCAATTCTGTTTTAAACAAAGTAGTTTTTTTTTTAAAAAAAAGGGTTTTGTTAGGGTAATAATAAAGTCTATTATTGTTCATACCTGAAATTCGTTTATCTTCCAGATCCAATGGACATAGTTTAAGGAAGGGGAATATTCGTACTAGTGTGAGTTAGGCATGACTATAAAATAACTCCAAATTCATAATGCAATCTTCGCTAAGCATTTCACTTCATTAGCAATGAGTTCTGATCGTCCCTTTTTTTCTAAAGTAGACTCAATTAATTCATAATGCTATAAAACACATCATTATGTCTTAATTTTTTTTTTTCTATAAAAAGGTGTTTTATACATTAGACCAGAAAATATCTCAAATCAATCCATCACAACCTACATTTAAGATTCTGTAATCAATTTCATGGCACTGGTAGATGCAAGAGATGACGATTACACAGTAAGTTTCATCAGAAAATCTGTAGTAAAAGCTACCGCTACAATTCCAGAACCCTATGTGCTCACCCTTTCGAACCTCGACCTCCTCTCTGGACGCTTTCCAGTGACTTACTTTTACATCTACCATAAAGAAAAACATAACAGCTCATCAGCTTCCATTGCGGATGAGTTAAGAAAATCCCTTGCTAATTGCCTCTCACATTTTTACCCCTTTGCTGGTAGAATTATTTCAAATACAGAGACACATGAGCCTGAAATTGTATGTGATAATACTGGTGCTCTGTTTCTCGAAGCACAATCAAGCAACTCTCTAAAAGAACTTGATTTGTATAATCTCAACAAGTGTTTGGAGGGAAAACTAGTTCCAACTAATCAGGAGTTTCCAGTACAAGTCCAACTCACAAATTACAAATGTGGAGGCATAATTATAACATTCACATTTGATCATGCTTTAGGTGATGCTAGTTCCTTCAGTAAGTTTCTACTGATGTGGTCCCAAATAGCAAGGAAAAAATCCCTCTCTTTCTCTCCGGATCACAGGCGACATCTTCTCCGTGCACGAAATCCACCAATTTACAACCCTTCTTTTGACGAATCGTTCATTTCATGCTCCCTCCATGATATACACAACATATCAACCCCGAGAACTCTGGTTAAGCGCCTATACTACATTGATGCATCAAGCATCGATATGCTGCAGAAAATCGTATCAATTGATGGTACCAAAAGGACTAAAATCGAGGCGTTTTCAGCTTATATCTGGAAGATTATGGTCAAGGCAATTGATAAAGGACACAAGAAGTGTAAGATGGGATGGTTAGTGGATGGAAGAACAAGGATATGTACTTACAATGAAAAAGTAACGGAGAACTATATCGGGAATGCTTTATCTATAGCTGTTGGAGAAGCAAGTGTAAGTGAAATTGATCAAGCATTGTTGTCAGATGTTGCGAAGAAGGTGCACAATGCTATCTCTAAAGTGACTAGTGCAGAACATTTCTTGGATTTAATTGATTGGATTGAATGGAACAAGCCTGGATTGATGCTCTCGAAGATTGTCCTTGGGCAAGGTCGTCCGGCAATTGTAGTTTCATCTGGACGGAGATTCCCGGTGACTGAAGTAGATTTTGGCTTCGGAAGTCCAGTTCTAGGAACGGTCTACTCCACCATAAAAAAGCTTGGAGTTGGTTACATCAACCAAAGGCAAGGTGCTAAGGGCGATGGATCATGGACTGTCTCAGCTATATTGTGGCCTGACATGATTGAAGCATTAGAATCAGATTCCAATCATGTTTTTCAACCTATGACTTCAAATCATCTTAAACTTTAGCTAGAGGAAACTGTTAGTCAGATATAATTTATAATCATGCGTGAAATAGTGGATTGAGTATTATAACCGTGTAAATTTGCTATTAAAATAATATTACAGCTTTGTTAGGTAATTATTTTAAGAGTGAAGGAGTTAAAAACACCCCTAAACTTGGCACACATCATTGATTGCTGCTTTCCATTAAAATGAAACTCTCCTTCTTCCTTGTTCATGACATTGTTTTGTGCAATACTACAGTGATATTAGTCCATGACTTGACACACAAAAAACACATCGAAATATAGATCATTAAATGAAGCAAACTAAGTCTTCTTGGAGGGTGATTTTCCAAGTTTTGATCTCATTTGAATTCTTTTTGTAGCACTTTCAATTTGAAGTTGTCTTTGAGTTACAACCTCTCACTGCCTTTCTACTTCAAATCCTTGCTACGCTTATATCCATTATCGCATGTAACATACGTTGAGCTTTTCATTGTAGTACTGGTATTTACATTTCTATTGCTAGGCATACCTTGCCAAAGTTAAAAGAGAATCCATTGTACTTATATTCTTGGAATTCAAAGATACCTCATATGAAGAGTAGCTTAAAACACTTGCAATAACACAAGTATAACTAGTTTGAGATACAAATACACCTTGTCCCACAACCCTTGGCCTCTTGTAAGTACCTTTACTTTGCCTTTGCCTATTTTAGATCCTATATCACTAGTCGTATCTGTAGTACTTCAGTGTGTCAGAAGATAGATCCTCCATAGAACCCTCACAACAAGTATGTCTTTGTCTCTGATAATTTTTTGTGCACTCACTGCGGTAGAAATAGTCATCTGAAAAGAGATTGTGAATCCCTAAGAAAGGTAACTGAAAATCTGGAAAAGTTTTCTAAACTAAAAGGAAGAGGGATAAAAGAACCTGGTCCTAGTTACAAGTTAAACAAGAAAAAACTGCCCCCATGGACCAGGAAGTCTCTTATCAAGTCATTGTCTAGTTTTTGGGAACTCCGTCTCAAGTGGGTTCCTAAATCTAACAAGTGATTCTTCATCTGCAGAAGGGAGAAAGCAATAGCGGATGTTCCAAGCATATGATTGGAGAAACACATCACTTCCTCTCTCTTGAAGCACACCAAGGTGGTGGTGTATCGTTTGGCAATGGAAAGAAAGGTTACATTCTTGGTATTGGGGAAATTGGAAAGTATGGGAGCATCCCATAAATGATGTGTACTGTGTGAATGGATTGAAGTATAATCTGCCCAGTGTATCTCAAATCTGCAACAAGGGAAATGAGGTTAGATTCTTGTTTGACAAATGTATTGTCACCAATCTTACTTCTCAAGAGGTGATATTGACAGCAAAAAGGCTCAAGGCTCAAGAACATGTATGTGGCTAACTTAGACTCGATACAAGGAGATAATCTTACGTGTCTCAGTGTTCAAAGTGACAATGCTAATCTTTGGCACAAAAGACTTGGCCATATGAGTGCCTCACTTCTGAACAAACTTGTATCAGGACCTAGTTCAGGGTCTACCTAAACTGAAATTTGTAGATAACAAAATCTTTTATGCATGTGTCAAAGGGAAACAAACCGGGTCATCTTTCAAACAGAAGAAATGTGTAAGCACAACCAGGCTGTTGGAACTTCTTCATATGGATCTGTGTGGTCCCATCAAAATTCAGAGTAGAGGAGGAAAGAAGTACATCCTTATGATAGTTGATGATTACTCAAGATTCACCTGGACCATGTTTCTAAGGACCAATGATGAAACAATTGAAGTTTTGATCATTTTCACAAAAAAGGTTCAAACAAAGCTGGATTGTAAAATTATTGGGATCAGGTCGGACCATGGTACTGAATTTGAAAATGCTTAGATTGAAGGATTTTGCGCTGCACATGGAATTAACCACACTTTTTCGGCTCCTAGAACCCCTCAACAGAATGGGGTAGTTGAGAGAAAGAATAGAACTCTGGTGGATATCATAAGGACTATGCTGATTGATTCAAATCTTGCAAAGAACTTCTGGGCAGAGGCAGTGAGCACATCTTGCTATGTAACAAATAGGTGTCTTATTAATTCCGCTCTTAAAAAGACACCCGATGAATTGATGAACAAAAGAAAGCCTAAGCTCAGTTATCTTAAGGCATTTGGCTGTAAATGTTTTGCCTCAACAATGGTAAATATGATCTTGGAAAGTGTGATCCTAAAAGTGATGAGGGAGTCTTTGTAGGGTACTCTTCAACACACATGGCTATACAATAAAAGAACTATATGCACGGACGGAAGTGTTCAAGTCATCTTTGATGAGTCTGGTGGAATAAATAATCTAAAAGACAGAGATGAAGCTGAAATTGAAGAACTACTTCAAATTCAGAGAGATAGTCTTTTCCAAGAAACAATTAGTCATGCAGTTCCTAAGGATGAAAATGATCCAGATTCTAGAGAAGTACCAGGTCAGCTAAACTCTTAAGATGCAATTGTCACGATCCGAGACTATACCCTGGACGTGGTCGGTACTCGAGAACCATTGCTAGTCCCCAAGCGAACCCTCATCCCGGATGACTACAAATGGAAGACTAACTCAAGCATACGTAAGCATTAAATTGAAAGAAACGTTTAAAAATAATTTACTGAATCTCAAAACTGAACTAGATATACTGAGTATGAAACATAAGTTTAAAATAAAACATATGAAACTGAAAGACTCTCCTAAACTGTCTATCTATGAAGCCTCTACTATATATAGGGATGAGTGTCAGGACAAGACTCACGACTCTTCAAGAGAACTACTAGTAACAACTCATAAAAATTGGATTTCTCCGGAAGCAAGGAGACCTCACTCGAAAGCTAACGAGCGGATGAAGTGATCTTAACAGACTCTTGTTGAGGATCCTAAGAACCTGTATCTGCATCATTAAAATATGCAGGTCGAATGACATCAATACATTGAATGTACGAGTATGTAATATAACTGAATAACAAATAACTGAATGAAAGGACTACAATAGATATAGATATATACTCAATTGAATGTAAAGAAATAAAGGAGTGAAATCATTAAAACTTTACAAAAATACTTACTGATCTCTATTTGGGTGATTCTCTAACCGACAACCATCACTATGAGCTACGTGATGATACAATGTCTTGCCTACGATAGCAGAACTGTCCTATACCTTGCCGGGGTATAAAACACCTAAACTAATTGGTTCCACTAAGCTATGCTTAAAAGCAATAAGGAATCATCTAAAAAGTATGACCCTTTACCCATGTTGACATATACAATTTATGAGGATTTTGAGTTATCTGAACTCATCCTTATATCGGTACTCAATATTACTTCCAATAATATATATACTCATGCTCAAATGTATAAATCATACTCTTTCTCTGTTTTGAGGTAATTACTCAAAATTGCCTCTTAAAATAGGTAAGTGCTCTAAAATATCTTTGAACTCATTAACTCATTTAGAAATCAAAGTTTATCTTTTCTCAATGTAAAAATTGATACCTTTGGGAATACTTAGTTCCCTTATACTCTTACTCAATTCATATTTGGAAACTCTTTCTCAAAAATACATCAAAATTATATTGTGATATGATCGTTGATAACTCGAGAAGTCATATTGCATAAACATTGATGGAATATCTTGATACCATACTGCTTAAACACTGATGGCATACTCGATTGTCATACTAATCATGTTTTAAAAACTCTTTCTCAAAACCCATCTTTACTTTCTCCAAAAACTCAGTTTAACACTCAAGTTTTGGCTTTTAAAAGCTTCTCAAGATTTATAACTCAAAATAGGGTTCATGCTAAATTATAAACATGAACAAATCAACTCAAGGATCTCAATAACAATATAGAAACTCAATACTCAGAACTCAAGGATGCAAAATACTCAATTCATAGGGTTTATGTTGAAATATAGACATGAACGAATCAACTCAAGAATATTAATGCATAACATATAGCAATTCAATAATTAGGAATATAATTTCAAAAAGAAACGGGAACTCGAACTCAAAATCAACTCATCTCAAGAATACTCAAATCTAGGGTTAGAATCCTAGATTTCTCTTTTTTGATTTGAAAGTAGATGTAGGGCGTGAGGATGAACTAGTCCAACACTATGATAGCTTTACATACCTGGAAGAACAAGGTTCTTGAAGAATCTTGAAGAACTTGATCATAAGTCTTGAAATCCTAGCTTGAAGGAGAACAATCAAGAAAACCTTTCTTAAGATTCTTGAATTAGTTTCTTAAAACTCTATGGCCAAGAATTAGGATTCTCATTAATGATTCATAATTGTATGAAGGAATTTGAATAGGAAAGAATGGAATTCTTGGAGAAGAACTTAGCTTGAAGAAGAATCTTAAAAAAGATTGAAAGAATCTTGAATGGAGTCTTCTACTTTGATTTTTTCTTAAGGTTTGAGAGAGAAGAGAATGATGGATTAAGAGATGAAAATTTGATGGTTTTGGGTCTTTAATTAGTCAAGAAATTTGTTTAGGGTTTTCTTAGAGGTAAAAATACAAAACGACCATTTTTAATGTTTTCCCGTCGGCTAATCCATCACTGCACTGTATCATGTTACTTAAATAGTCATAACTTTTTACCCAAAACTCGAATCATTGCGAAATTTGTGGCGTTGAAAAAAAGATTCAAATACCTTCAATTTGATAGGTTATGGGCCACATAACTCTTTATAATCTAAGAGATATGGTCATTTGAAGTTGATCCAAAGAGAATATTACATCAAAACTTAAGGAAACGTTCAACTCTACTTTGTGCTAGGGGTTTCTAGTGACCTTAATTGATATCCAAAATCATTCCCATACTAAAGAATTTACAATTACACATATGGTCAATTTAAAAATCATCTGGTACGATCTTATTCACAAATGAAGAATGATTCGAGTCTTAACTTAAAAAAATTTAGGGTGCTACAACAATAGACAACGATGAAGTTGAAGAAGAAAACTCTGAAAAATGGAGAACCAACTGCTGAACCAGAGTTGCAAAAAGGTCAGGATGAAAACATTAGTTATCTCATCCCATGGACAATCTTGTTTCATTTCTGGAATGCATACCAGATCACATATAGGAAATCTCATGGCATTTTCAGCATTCATATCCACTGTTGAACCCAGAAATGTGAAGGAAGCTCTAAAGGATGTGGATTGGATCAATTCAATGCAGGAGGAACTTCATGAGCTTGAAAAAAGCCAAGTCTGACATCTGGTTCCTAGACTAGAAAATAGAACCATAATACGGACCAGGTGGGTATATAAACTTGATGAACATTGAATCATCCCAAGAAACAAGTCCAGATTAGTAGTGCAGGGGTGTAATCAGGAGGAAGAAATTGACTATGATGAAACTTTTGCTCCAGTTGCCAGAATGAAAGCTATTAGGATTCTAATTTCATTTGCCTCATATATGAAGTTCAAATTGTTTCAAATGGATGTCAAGAGTGCCTTTCTGAATGGGTTATTGAAGGAAGAAGTATATGTCTGCCTCATGTGTTTGAAGATGTTGATCTACTGAATCATGTGCCAAATGGACAAAGCCATAAATGGTCTAAAGCAGGCTCCAAGAGCGTGGTATGAGATATTATCAAAGTTTCTTATTGAAAATGGGTTCAATAGAGGTAAAATTGACAACACCTTGTTCCTAAAATCAAGAGTGAAGAAGCTTCTCATTGTGCAGGTATATGTCGATGACATAATTTTTGGAGCTACATCAGAATCATTATGTAAGGACTTTGCTGCTTTGATGGAAAGTGAGTTTCAAATGAGCATGATGGGAGAACTCACCTTCTTCCACAATTCAATGGATTTATAACATTGGTTTTGTCCCATGTTGGGTTTCTTGGTAAGGATTTTAATGAGACAACATTTAAAACGTATTATGAGATGTGTGTACTCTTTTTCCTTCACTGAGTTTTTTCCCACTGGTTTTTTCTAGTAAGGTTTTAACGAGGCACATTATCTATGGACATCCAAATGAGAGTGTTATAAATCAATTGAATTGTGGATTGTCCATTTGATTTATTCAAATATTAATTGAATTCATGTATGTATACTTCCAAGATGATAGAACCTTTTTGGATAACTATGTATCTACTAGTTTGGTGACCTTTGAGAATGATATCTCAACACTATAAATAGAGATATCATTCATCACCATTTAGAAGAGACACTTGAATAGAAGAAAAATCCTCTTCTTCATCTCCATATCTTGTCCTCTTCTCTTCATATTAACTTATGAGCCTATATTTTCATAACACATGCTAATATATATGACAATACATTTATTTATTAGTTTTATAGAAATGAAGTATTTATTATTCAACTACTCTTGTTTTATATGATTGGAATTCTTCCTCTAGAAATCAAAAAAGAAATAGGAGCTTCGTGAAGTCTCTACTAGTACTACTCCACCAAGGCATTATGTCTGACTTTTCATATAATTCCTTCTCTATAATTTATGTAATATCAAAGTTCGAATAGATATGATGTTTTTAAGAAATGAAAAACTTTACAAGTTGTTATTATAAATGTATTATAATATTATGTGCCTATATAAGAATATGAAATTTGATAAGTTGAAAAGGTCTCATATAGTCACGATTCTAGATAAGAAGATATTAAGATTGAAAATTATGGTAGAAAGATAGTCAAACGATGTCTAACTTCCTTATTAGTAGTCTTATTATAACTATACCACTGTCTTATTTTTTTTATTTCAATATTACCTTATATTTTTTTGTTATTTGTTGTTGTTTGTTCTCTTTTTAATTATTTAAAATGTTTTTTTCGCTACTTTAAGTATTTTACATGCTTGATTTTTATTATGCTTTACCTGAGGCAAGAGACTTTCTTAAACAACCTCTCTACCTTTTCAAAATACTTCTCCAAACTCTATGCGCGAAATTTCACTAGATATATTATTGTTCTTATTACTATTTAAAAATATGGAACTTGTGGTCTTAATTATTTCATAAGATTTGATTGTTATAAATTTTTATTAATAATAAAAAGACAAATTTGAGTAAAAAACACACTTGACACGTAAATAGAGAGGAGTTGTTTCATCCGATTAATAAAATTAGAGAAAAAAAGGAGTAGATCTGTTGCTGCTCCTTGTGTGTCTGTTTGTTATTTGTTTATGTTGTTGAGTCATAAGAATAATTTTTCTCCGTTGATTCTCATTCGTCCATTAAACCACCAATGACTCATCATACCATATGCAGAGAAACGTGGCCACTCCAATGATTCTGGAAATCTCGAAACGTATTCAAAAGGCCTCAATCAATGTCTTTTCTACAGCTCCTTCTCCACATGCACTGTAGTATATAGTTGTGAGTAGCTTTTTATTTGATTGGAAATAGCCATGTCAAAGAAGGATGAAGAATTTTTAGATTACTTAACGGAGAATGACTCAGATGATGTCGAAGCTAATAGCGTCAATATGAGTGACGATGACGACGATGATGATGATGATGCTCCATTTGCTTCTCAGCAATGGCCCCAAAGTTTCAGGTTTAAATTTACTTTCAACTTGTCCATCAATGATTAGGGAAGAAATCAATTTATTGTTTCTGTTTGTCTTGAATCTATGGATTTGTTTTATCTGAAATTGATTAGGCGATAACAACTGTGAAAAGGATCTGATGTAAATCCAATCTTATACCAGTAGGAAGTAACATAGGAACTTCATTCTTTTTTTCTTTTTCAATTGCTCTATGGCTGATATTCTGCCTTCGGCTGTGGGCTTTACTCCTCAAATGAAATTGATCTTGTTTGAAATTAGTTCTATGAAAAATACTTTAATATAGCATATCTGATATCAGCTTAAGGTTAAGCGAGTTACTTTGCATGAGTGGAGTGGTTGATTTAAATAAGAGAGAAATCAGGAAAAAATGGAGGACTAAGGATTAGGCCTTGTCCTCATACTCATCTTCAATGTGAGCACCCCCTCATTTTTTCGATACAAAAAGATTATTATGATTTGAGGAGGTACCTTGTATTGGTATGATGGCATTGCATTTGAATGACGTAGGATGGGACAAAGATGATTAGAATTATAGATTAAAGCTTAGATGTTATTGTATCGATGTCACTTTAAATGTATCTCTACAAATCAATGTTTGAAAAGGGTTTGGTTAGGTAGGCCAAGTTTGCGAGTGTGCAATTAAAGGTGTAGTTGGGAAATGGAAGGGATAGCCTATTAGAGAGGGTCATTCTGAAGTTCAAAGTCGAGTCAATGAGTCATGAAGAGAACAAAGTGGGAGAAGCCACTACAAGGCCTCCCAGGTTGGAGGGGCCATTGGGTGGACTTTACCATTACACCAAAGAAGAGGGAAAAGTGGGTGTTTTTGGATTCTATGGGAGGTGAGGGCTTATTGACTGTGTCTTTGAAGTTAGGCGCTGATAGACTATCCTGAAGAAAAGACAGTCACTTTTCATCTGTAGCTTTGGTGTTAAATGATTGAGTTTAGAACTCCACTATGAAAAATTATTTATCTTTATATAAAAAATCTTCTCATATTAGAAGGATGGAAGAGAAAACGTTTCTTATGCTACTCATATTTATGATGACAGAGAGACAATTAACTCATATACGATTGCCGCATCACCTAATTTCGGACTCATACGACGTGGATCCAGTATTATATCTGAATTCGATAGTAAAGGATTCTTGGACTCAGATTTGAGGACACATTTGCTCACTGAAAAGGAAAAAGTTCAGGAGCAAAATGTTGCAGATGGAATCTCAGTAACAAAAGCATCTTTGTCAGAGAAGGCTTCTTCTTTGCATGAGCAATTGACTGGGGAGCTTCCAATTCCCTATGGATGCAGCTTAACGCAGACTGTATTCAATGGTAAGGAAAACCTCAATGCTGTTCAGAATCCTTTCTTATGTTATATCAGTAGTTCAGAATCTTTGAGACTTTGACTATATAAAATGTGCAGGATGAATCAACTTCCAGTGAATAGATAGCTATACTATGGGATATACCTGAGAATAAATATACTTAGAAGTCAAATCTTAGTATTTGGAAATCAGAAGTTCTGAAGCTGCTAATAAGTGATATGTAAAGATTAACTTGTCCTTCATGTTTGTTGTTTCCCTTGGATCGCTTCCCCAATGTAGACCAAAAAACACTGTTATGGAAATGACAATTGTGGATCGTGTATTTCCAAGTCAACAACTTTATCATTTAAATAAAACTACTGCAATCTCTCTGCATGAAGATGCTGCTAGATCTGTTTAGTTTGATTTTTTGTTTGGAGAGGAAAAGAATTGGTTGAACTTATTACTTGATAGTAGTATTTAAGAGCTCTTTGTGCAAAGTTATTTCATATCCTGCTTCTCTTTTTATCTGACTTAGGTGTAAATGTCATGGCTGGAGTTGGACTGCTTTCTACTCCTTATACAGTGAAAGAAGCTGGCTGGGCTAGTTTGTTAGTGTTGGTGATTTTTGCAGTCATATGTTGGTACACAGCTTCTCTCATGAAACATTGCTTCGAGAGTAGGGAAGGAATCTTAACCTATCCCGATATTGGAGAAGCTGCATTTGGAAAATTTGGACGCATTATTATATCTGTAAGTTAGTTTAATCAGCAGTTGAGTGATCCTATGTGTAATCAGTTCCAAGTTTGAGCTGTGAGAATCTTGTGGATCAGTAATTTAAAGAACTAACTGTACTAGACCCTCCCTTTTATCCTAGTAATGTCGTACCCCTGTTACCCTTTGCTACTGGGACTGGATTTTCTTTATTTCTTATTTAGGTTAATTGAAAACTCTTTGTTTAATAATTAACCGCAAATCAGTTGAATGGCAATTAACTATTTTGTGTGTTTATGTCCATGATTTCTCACACCTATTTTCCAGCCAATCCTCCTTCTAAGCTACTATAGGCGACGAGAGGGAGTTGCTCGGATGGTAAGCACCCCTTACTTCCAACCTGAAGGTTGCGAGTTCGAGTCACCAAGGGAGCAAAAAGGGGTGGGAGCTCCTAGGGAGGGTGAAAAAAAAAGAAGCTACTATAGGCGCCTTTTCCGGTTGGGAAATCAATTGTTTTGCCTCTTTGCTTCATTCCACTAATCCACATATTAAGAAAATCAATATTATCAACCACATTCTGTTTGCCTTTCATCTACTTGGATAGATAAGAGATCAAAGAAAAATCTCTGGCGTATCAAGCTAGTTGTTTGATACCAAAAAAGCCTGTCAATAACAGCAATGTCCTTATTAACCCTACCATTCCAACTATGTGAACTTCATTTGCTTCCGTTAGTTGAAAATGTTATTACATGTTAGATCAATTCATTTCATGGAGTGGGAACAAAATGTTAATTTTAACCAGTAAATGTAGCTTTCTGAACTACTAGCGTATATTTGTTCAGATTGGCTGGCATTTTGTGATTTTCTGGGGGAGTTGCTATTCATGGTGCCTACATGGAGTAATACTGGCCCTCTTATTGGCCTAAATATAAAGTTACTTTGCTGAAACTATAAGAAAGTGATTTTTGCTTACATGAATAAAGAGAAATTTGGTTGCTCATTGTGGATCATTCGTCTTTCCTGACAATATTCTGATGCTATTCTGCTATTTCTTTGCAGATTATCTTGTACTTGGAGCTATATGTAAGTGATGATTGAACTTAGACTCTAGTTTTATTGTTCGCCTAGACTCCTTAAAATCAGACCTCTAATATTTGTTCAACTGATGCAGTCATATTGTGTAGAATTTATAATTTTGGAAGGAGATAACCTTACTAGCCTTTTTCCTGGATCTTCACTGAACTTGGGAGGCCTTAAACTTGATTCAATTCACTTCTTTGGGATTCTGGCTGCCCTGATTATTCTGCCAACTGTTTGGTTGAGGGACCTTCATGTAATATCATACCTCTCAGGTGCTCCTTTGAACAACATAAAGCACTCACATTGCTTCAAACACCAGTACTCTTGGCATAGATGGTTTTCAACCATCATCTGAGAATCTTATTGACATTTTTGCAGCCTGTGGGGTCTTCGCAACCATGATAATTGTTCTGTGTGTGATTTTCCTTGGTACGGTGGATGGAGTTGGATTTCACAATACCGGTCAGGTTGTGAACTGGAGTGGTATTCCTTTTTCTATCGGAGTGTATGGTTTTTGTTACTCTGGGCACTCAGTGTTTCCAAACATCTACCAATCTATGGCTGACAAGTCAAAATTCAATGTTGCACTTATAATATGGTATGGTTTTCTACTTGTTGAACTGCCTTACGCATTCTCATCTATTGTCTTTTGAGGACTTGCACTTTCTTATTATGCAGCTTTATTCTGTGTATTCTCATATATGGAGGTGTTGCAATGATGGGGTATCTCATGTTTGGTCAAAGCACATTATCCCAGATAACTTTAAATATGCCGGATAATTCAATTGCTTCAAGAGTTGCAGTATGGACCACTGTATGTGCTCTCTATTCCCCACCTTCCCCCCAAAATAAATAAATACCCTGAATCTTATTTTCCTATCATTCATTTTTATGTATATTTTTCTCTACCATGCAGGTTATCAGCCCGTTCACAAAGTATCCTCTTTCACTGTCAATTGTTGAATTTCCTTTTTCCTGGAATATTAGTTTACACTTTAGATTGCTTGAGTCAACAAAATAGATAATTATTCATATCCTATGGTTTTCCTTAAAGTTCACACTTGCACAGATATGCGTTGCTGATGAATCCCTTGGGAAGATGCATAGAGGAATTGCTGCCCGAGAGAATTTCTAGTAGTCTCTGGTGTTTTATTCTCTTAAGGACAGTGCTTGTCTTTTCTACAGTATGTGTTGCATTTCTTCTCCCCTTTTTTGGTACGTAACATTCTCTTTCATTTATGATCTTTAACTTAATATTTTAAACGCCAGTTAGTTCACCTAAGGCTATTCTCAAGTAGCTATTAGCAAGGACAATGCCTCTAGTTTTGAGATAAAATTGCCATCTTTTATCAGAGTTTAAAAAGATTATCTACATTACTTGGGGTTTTATAAATGCACATCACTTCCTTCTACGTAATTAAAAGAAAAAAACCTAAGACTCTCCTATCAGCTTATGATACTTGTTCTTTATACATATAATCTGGAAATCCTGAATAATCTGCATCAAGTCCGGTTTATTCTGGCACGTTCTAGTCCATTACCATAAGTTTGTCTTTGAAAGCAAATTAGTTTTCTAAAACAAGAGCCCCTCTTCTTCGTAAAAAAAGAAACAAGAGATCCTCAAATAGCATACTTATTCCTGCACAAATATACAAGTCTTTAACTGAACTAGAAAAGTTTTGGGCAGACATGTGATCTAATGTTAGTGGAACAACAATTTAACCTTAAATCCAACTAGGTGGTCTCGTCGATATGATTTTTGTGTGGCTTTGTTGTTAGTTAAGTTTGAATTGGCCAACATGAATCCTTTATCCCTTGTATTGATCTCAACATATGCATTTCTACAGCATACATTGTTTGGATATGTTAAGACCTTGGGAGCTCAGTATTCACCATATGAAACTTTGTTGGGCTCACAATTGCTTTATTCTGATTTTCACTTTGTTAAGAGTATCATGTATACACATCTCGTAGCAGTGCTCCATTTCATCTATCCTAATTTAATTATATGCTGCATTTTCATCTATTATCAGTGCTCCTAGAAGACTGAGAATTTAAGGCTGGTACTATCCCGTCTAATCTCATTTTACCTCCAAAAAAGAGAGGGGGGAAATTATGGAAATCACAGTCAATAGACTAAATCCAAGTCAACTTTTTAGTGATGTATTGTGTTTCTAATATCAAAATTGAACGAATTAACCAAATCTCCCTAGGGCCAATTGCTCTTCTAGTTGCAAATATTACTGCTGTCACTTGCTTTGGTTTGTGTGACAATTCTGGGATAATATTCAATAGAGTTCATAGATATTTATATAAATCATATTAGAGCTTGTATGACTAAGATTAGCTGTATGAAGCGTTCTGATCTGGGTTCTTTACAATTTTGTTGAAAACAAGCTGACACGAAGATTCAGCATTGCTGGTTAAATAAGAAGCTATTATAGATAGGATAAGGATGACGTAAATATGGAGGTTCAGAAAGATATGTTTTAAATAGGCCCCAGAAAAAAATGGTTTTGATGTATATTACGCACATATATTGCCCATAACAACCGGAATAATTTGCTTGGATGTTTTTGGTTGTGCTTGCACCATTTTAAATCCATTAAGATATGGATTGCATTTGGAATAACAAAGTAATATGGAGAGTTTAAGCTGTGATGGAAGCTCTTCCTCTGTGAATTGCATTCCTAAAGCACCAAATTCATACATCAACCAAAAAGCTTCGCCTTAGGGGATTTTGGTTGATTAAATAATTTTATGCGACAACTTCTAATTCCACAGTGATAAATCATCTTTGTTCCAGGTCTTGTGATGGCTCTGATTGGTTCTCTTCTTAGTATACTGGTGGTAAGCTCTTTCCCAGTTTTATTGGATCCTGAACTTATGTTCTTCATATCACTGATGATACCCTTTTTCATATATATGCAAACTTTCAAAGCTTGCTTTCAGTTTCAATTGTCCAAAGCTTATTTTACCTATGTAGTGCAACCTAATTTACCTTTGCTGTACTACACTATGTTCCTCCCTAATATTTAGATGTTCGGGTGGATATCTCCACTGATTATTTAATTTCTGCTCATCTCTTTATCATTTTTTATTCTAAGGAGTATACGTCAGCTCCTAATTTCTTCTTTTTTTCAGTCTGTAATAATGCCAGCTTTATGTTACCTAAAGATCATCGGAAAGAAAGCAACAAGGACACAGGTATCTTTGTTGACATCAACTTTTAGCTTGTTTAACAAACCATAAACTGTTTCGCGGTTTTGCTTACTAGTTACAGAATATGACTAAAATACGAGAACATATCATTTCCAGTTTCCCATTTTCTTGATTACTATTAATTTTTGTTGGTGTAACATTTGATAGTCTCAATAACATCACCTATGTTTGACATGTTTGTAGAGGGTGTTTAGCATCACCGTTATTGCAGTTGGCATTGTAAGTGCTGCTCTTGGAACTTACTCCTCACTGTCAGGAATCGCAAACAAGTATTGAAGTAAAGCCTAACCACACACACCCCAGACCCCCTTTTCTTTAGGGTGGGGGTGGATATGTTTGCCATAAAACATTCTTATTTACTGTCCTGTACTTTCGATGATCTTTCCCAAATATTATCCATCTTCTTCTCAGTTTCACTTTATAGTAACTTTACGACCCCCTATTGCTTTATAATTATGGGGTATCTTTCTCAGTGTGTATTAGCTGCTAGTGTTTCAAGTAGAAAGTATCTGTTGCATTATAGAGTAAACAACATAAACTAGGATGTTGAGTTGATCAAAATAATCTTATGAGACGTTGTAAAATATATACATGGTATATATCTGTACTTGTGCTGAGGGTAAAAACCCTATATGGTAAGGTCATAATTAATTAGTTTATAGTTTTCTATTTTTCATCTACTTGCATCAAGTGAACGAAATGACGGATGTGAGTTGTCAATAATTTTTTTTTCATAATTTTGCACAAAAAGCAAAAAAAGAGGAGAAAAAAAAATAAAGAGGTAGAGAAGAAGATGCCAACCCAAGAATTCCAACAAATTATTTGAATTCATACGCCTCTTCTATTTTTATAATATTTATATTAATACATGACCTCAACAGATCTGTAGATATCATTAACATTTTTCTTTCATGATGAATATTAAAGGTGGTAAATTAAGACGAGTTTTTGTAACAACACAATTGCATATGAAAAAGTGGGATAGTAATAACTATTTTTGATATACCTTTTATGCATTAAATTTTGATATAATATCATAAATTATTATTGATATTTTTTTGCAGAAAAATGAATTAAAATGTCAAAAAAATTGAGAAAAAAAAGATAAATACAAATCTAGGCCATAGAGAAATGTCACATCACCTTATCTTCATTTAGCTTTATTATATATTACCCCTCAACTTTGTTTTATTAGTTGACTTTACCCTCGCCGTTAAAATGAAGTTAATTTTACCCCTCCCGTTACTAATTTCACCAAATTTACCCCTCAATTGGATGGAAAACCCAAATCAACTAAAATTATCCAATTTCAAATAAATGACCCGATTTTCTCTTTTAATCCGAACCCGACCCATTTATATCAAATTAGAACCCTAAACCCATCTCTCTAATCTTCTCCATCTCCTTCTTCCATTGAAACACATACTACTAAAATTGACAGCAAATGTTCTGTAGTTAAACTCATGCATATTTGTCCTTCCTACTAAAATTGCACCACTATTTCGTAATTTTGACACAGAAACCCCATCTGCCTTCACCTGGCAAACCTCATGAAACCATTTAGAACCACCTGCACTTTTTAACAGGGAAAAATGTTCAGCTAAAAATGACAGAGATATTTACGGAGAAAATATGAAGTTAAACAAATACCCGGATGAAAATAGCAATCACTGTCATCCTTGACTGCAATGAAAATTCCATCCAAGATTGACAGTGGGTTTCCCCCATGACCACATTCAATAGAGGAAGTATATGAAGAAGATTAGAGAGATTTAGCACACTAGTGTGGTCGGAGCTTGGAGCTCGTTCAATCATCGGATTTTGCTTTTCTGCGGGCAGATCTAAAACTATGTTATTGCTTGCTTGTTGAGCCTAGGCGGATATGAAGTTGTGGCTGTTGTTTTCGAGCCTTGATTCTCGCCTGATTGTGTTGTTGGTTTGATCTGTTAGCGGTGTTTCAGTTGTTTTTCAATGGGGTTTTGGTCGGGGTTTTGTTGGTTGGTTGTTTGGAGGTCGGAGAACTGGTGGTCTGGTGGTCATTTGTTGGTTGTTTTAGCTTGGGTGATGGAGGTTTGGGTTCTGGTGGGTTGAAGTGTGGTTTTACCACTGGATTTTGGCGTGGAGAGGGTGGTGTTTGAGAGTTGGTTTAGGTCGGTTTCGCGGTTGTTTGAATGATTCCGGCGGTGGGTGGTTTGGTTAATGTTGTTCCAGCTTGGAACTGGCCGAAAATGGAGAAGAAAGGTCTTGTTGTCTTCATCGGAAAGTAGAGGAAAATGGGTTTGTTGTTAATGTTTTCTGCTTGATGTTGTTTCTGGTTTTTGGGGGTTTTGAGTGGTGGTTTCAGGTGGTCGTTTGGAGGTTGTTTTGGTGGTGTTTCGCCGGAAAATGGAGAAAATGAATGGGGATTGCCGTAGCTTGATTTGGGGTTTTAATTTGGTATAAATGGGTCGGGTTCTGATTAAAAAGAGAAAAAAATGGGTTATTTAATTGAAATTGGGTAATTTTAGGTGATTTGGATTTTTCATCCAATTGAGGGGTAAATTTGGTGAAATTAGTAACGGGAGAGGTAAAATTAACTTCATTTTAACGGCGAGGGTAAAGTCAACTAATAAAACAAAATTGAGGGGTATTTTTGACCCTTTACCCCTATATATATAGATTGACATATTTGTACTACATATTTCACATTGTTTTATGTCTACATAGAAAAGCGTCCCACAACTCTTAATCAGCTGGTTGATTTTTTAGTATCTATTATTTGCATACACAATGCAATGCAATGCAAGTTTTCCGCAATTCAAGTTCTCCCTTCTTCGTTTGCTTTAGTGACTGTTGCTATTATGTATTGATTGATTTCAAATAGACAAAATATTATTTGCCTCCTTTGTAGTTTTATATTTTATAAGAGAAAAAATATAAAATGACACCTGAATTTGTCTCAAATTTTAAAAAAGACACCTTATTATGCAGGCGTTCTATTACCCCACTAAACAATCTTGAACTGATATAATTACATAATTTTTTCCACCTTACATAGAGAGTGTGTGCACTCTCTCAAAGAGAGTGAGCAACCGAAAATAATTAGTATAATTTTATTTTTTACAAGTATTTTATTATAAAATATATTTTCTTATTGTTTTAACTTTGGTTCCTTATTATTTTTTCTCTTTCTTTCTTCTTTCTTCTTCAAAAATTCATTGTCATCTCCATTATATTGAAGATTCTTATTTTCAATGTCATCATTTTTACCACAACTTCATTCTTTTTTTACTACTATTAGTTTTATTCTCTTTAATTTTAAAACTTTATCTAAATATTTTCTTACATTTCAAACAATTTGATAAACCCATTAGATTTCAAGATGATTAGGAGGTATCATAAAGTTTATTTTATCCGCTTTCAATCAAGTTCTTTCAATTTTCGGGGAACTCATTGATTCTTTTGAAATTATGATTTCTAATTTTGAAGTTATATGAAAATAAGTAATTGATGATACCTTCAAAATTTTAAATTTTCTTAGAAAAATAATTAGTTTTGTTATCAATAATTCAATAAAGTCTAGAAAATAGTATGAATTTTTTTTTAAATAAAAAAATCACTGAAATAAAAAAATTGATTGGATAAGAAGAAGAAAAAGAAAAGAAAAAAAAGGGAGAGGGGTTCAACTTAACGTGGGAGGTGAAGAAAAAGAAAGAAAATGGAGAAATGGATCAGCTTAAAAGTCGGGGTGGAAGATGAAGTGGTATTTAAGATGAAATCAAAATTAAAATAAGTCAAAACTAAAGAGAGAGAGAGAAAGAAAAAACTTAAAATGAAAAAAAAATACATTTTAATTAAATCAACACGTGTCATGTAATGATTGGTATGTGAACACACTTGCTTCTTAAAATCTGAGGCTGATCAAAAAATGATATAATAATATCAGTTCATAATTGTTTAGTGGAATAATAGGACGGTTGCAAAGTTAAGATGTTTTTTTTGAAAATTCAGGACAATTTCAATTACATATGACTTTTGAGGGGCAGTTCTTTCGATTTAGAAGGAGAAGTATAACATATATTCTATATATATATATATATTTATATATGTGTAACATGATCTTGTCTTCCTTTTCTATAGATAATTCTTGATCTTTATGCCGTGTATATATATATATATATATATGCATTACATCATTTTGATAAAGCAATCCCATAAATAGAACAAGCTTATTTGCATGCTAGCTTAAGATCTACAAAATTCAGTGTAGCTATACATGAAATGAAAATGCATCGCATAAATGAATATTTTAAATATAAAACTGCTAAAGTGTAAATATATACCACATAAAGAGAATATTTGAAGGCATAGAAATTAATTAGTAGTACTGTAATTGCGAGAGATTAATGCACAATAAATATTTTTGGAATTAGAAGTTACACAAATAAAAAAACTGCCATTATCAATACAGTGTTTAATTAGATATAAAAAACTGTTAGGTACGGAATTTGAAATGATTAACCTGTGAAGTGGGATGGCAAATGATTAATATCGCTCCTTTACCATGTAGGGACATATGGAATATTTATGGTTTGTTATTTTATCTAATAAATGGAATGAATTAAGAAAAATATGTAAAAAAAAAATGAGGAGAGAATCGTGTCACATTACCTTGTTTAGATATCTACATTTATATTTATATTATACAAAATTTATGAGTTTTATATATAGACATATATATAAATTTTATAATTAGAAGAAGATAAAAAAAAATGTAAAAATAAATAAAATTATTGTGTGAGTTATGGATAATTACAGCTTGTAAATTGACATATAAAAAGTTTTTGGTATAAATGTTCCCCATTAATAAAATGTAGATTAGTAATAAATTAAGTAATCTAGGTTTATAATAAAATAATTAATTTAAATAGGAAAAAAGGTCAAAAAATAAATACAAATAGAAGTCATAGAGATATCTCAAATCACATTGTCTATGTTTATCTTTTATATATAAATATATAAATTGAAGGTATAAAACATATTTTAAGAATAATACATTCAAATTCTAAATATTATTTATAAAAAAAATATGTGTTTAAAATATGATTAGCTACCTTATTAGACATACATCCGTATCATATATACTAACTTTACCTCTATTTTCAAACAATTACATATATTATCACTTTTAATATTTTATACCATATATTATTGAATATACTATCACATACTCATATCCCTTAAAATTAGTTATTTGCACAATTAAACCATCCAAATTCAAGCTTTCATGTTAATCAATTCTCTCTCTCTCATCAACCTTCATCTCCACCGTACCATTGTTTTCTCTCTTTCTTCCTTCTTTGCCTATGAATTCCACCATTAAACCTTTACAATTGAAATCTAAAATAACAACACAATAATTTGAAGTTTGTGTCTATTTAATTATTTTCAAAGTCATGTATCCTTGATAGATTTCAATTAAGGCAAAAGTACTCATTACCCCCCTGAACTTGAAGCTTTTTATATGGTGTACACCTAAACTAAATTTTGTTTTAATTACCCCCCCAACTTGTTTATTCCTCCGTCGCGTACACCTTTTTCATCCACATACTCCTGTTGTGACTGCACGCGCGCGACAGCTGTCTAAATTGGTGATGTGGATTTCCACCTGGATAAATAACAGCCACCTGGATAAATTAACATTGCAAAAAATAAATTTCTTAAATTTAAAATTCATTGTTTAAAATTTATTTTTGAATATGGGCTGATTTCGCGGAACTCCTTCTAGATTTGGGTTTTCTAGACGTGAAGTTGGTCGATTAAATTTCAAATTTGTCTGAAATTCTTACCAAGTAAGTGTTAATCTTTGTTTCCTTTACTTTTCATTTACATTTTGCCCTATTTTTCGTTTTAAATATGCCAAATATTAAAGAAAAATGGAGATTTTACATTTTTTTTACCGTTGTAGCTTTGTGATGTGGCAAAAAATCACTTCCTCACGCGCCTAATAGAGTGTGTGCTCAATTTCTACTCCAGGTGGACGAAAAAGGTGCACGCGACAGAGGAATAAACAAGTTCGGGGGGTAATTAAAACGAAATTTAGTTTAGGTGTACACTGTATAAAAAGCTTCAAGTTCAGGGGGGTAGTGAGTACTTCTGCCTTCAATTAATTGTCTTCTAATTTTTAAAAGTGAAGGTAAAACTCCATTGATTTAGAGTTATTCTTATTTTTTTTACATGACTAGTGATTCTCCAAATGAGAAGAGTGTCATCTATTGTTGTTCGGAAAACGGCATAAAAATTACCAGCTTAAATTTAAAAAACCAAAAATGCAACAACGTTGATAAACTTTAAGGAGGAAAAAGATGAGAAATAGACTTTTTGGATCGGATTGAAATTATTGATGTATCTGACACATTATCAATGTATTTGACACATTATTGATTAAGATTATATGTATTCATTTTCTTTAATCAGTGTATCTAATTAGGTGTATATGTATCTGAATAAATATACACATATATTGGAGATTTACGCATGTAACTGACACATTATTGAATTAAGATTATATGTATCAATTTTTTTTTTATCAATATATCTAATTGAGTGTATATGTATCTGAATAAATATAAGCATGTATTGGAGATTTACGCATCTATCACACATTATTGTTGTAATCGACACATTATTGAATTAAGATTATATGTATCTAATTTTTATCATTGTATCTGATTAAGTGTATATGTATCTGCCAACATATACACACGCATCTGAATAATACTCCCTCAATTCCATATCAATTGAATTTTTGAGGTGTTTCACACCCTTTAAGAAAAGTAGATTAACACATAAATTAAACATAGTTTTCCATTTTTACCCTTATTAATTATTGTCAAATTTATTGAAGTCATCATATTGGAAATCCCAATGAAGGGTAAAATTGAAAGAATACTCTAAAAGTAGTCTTAAAAACTGAACAATTAAGTTAATTTGAAAAATAAAAAAATATCTCAAAAATTTAATTAATATGAAATGGAGAGAGTAGTTAAGAAGTCTAAACTTTGCTTTGCTGAAAAAAGAGAGAATCTTTTGATTATTCTTTAGAAATTATGACATGCCATATCCTTTAAAGTTGTTTCCTGATTTTTCCTTAATTAATGATTTTTTGGCTTTTAATCATATTTCTTAATTAAACACATTCACTAATTAATGACTTTCAATTATATCCCTTAATTACTATTTTCTCCGTCACATTTTATATGTCACCTTTTTACTTTGCACTTGCATTAAAAAAATGATGTAACTTTACCCTTCTACCCTTATTTAATTTTTTTGGAACTCAAGTTTTCAATCAATGAATATGAATTAATTTATTTTGATTAATTAATTTAACCAATGAACATGAATTATTTACTTAGTTTTTCTACGTTGGTCAAATGTATATTTTCAAGGCTAATAACTCACAAGGATAAAAAATGAAGAATATGATAATTTATGCATTGATTTTATGAAATGACAAGTATTATGAACCAACTATTTATAGAAAAGGATGACATATAAAATGGGACGGAGGGAGTACTTGATACGAGATACTGTATCTAAGATCCAAAATATAATAAAAACTATAATATTGCAAACTATTATCAATCTAAGTAATTATATCTTAAAATAATAAAATTTGTGTAAATTACCCAAAATATTAAATTTTTCATGACCGTCCACTTAGTTTTCTAAATAAGTAAGTACACATAGAATCTATGTTTTCTAAGGAAATTTCTAAATTTGTTATTCAAAGTAGAATCATATTTAAATTTCAAACTGAAAAAGCAAGAAAATAATATATAGTATGTGCATTTATAATAAAAAGGGAACAAAAACAGAAAGAGAAAGGAATTGTTCTCTTCCTTTACCAGTTTACCTTGGATCCTCTCTCCCTAAACCCTAACCTTAACAAAATTCCTCTTCAGAAATGGCATCAATGCATTTCACTCTCTTCACAATCTTCCTTCTTTCATCATCATCAGCTTCACCTTTCTCCATTTCTGTAAAAAACAAATTTGCTTCTTTTTCATCATCTTCAATTTATGATGTTCTTAACTCCCATGGACTCCCTGTTGGTCTTCTACCTAAAGGAATTAACAATTTTTCAATAGATCCATCATCAGGTCGATTTGAGGTACATCTACCGCAGTCCTGTGCTGCCAAATTCGAAACCCATTTACGTTATGATAGTACCGTGTCGGGTATCCTAAATTATGGTCAGATTTCAGAAATTTCTGGTGTAGCGGCTGAGGAACTCTTTCTTTGGTTCTCTGTTAAAGGGATCCGTGTTGATATTCCTAGTTCTGGGTTGATTTATTTTGATGTAGGAGTTGTTTCTAAGCAGTTTTCGCTTTCTTTTTTCGAGATTCCACGTGATTGCACCATTACAAATGATGGGTTGCTGGAAGATCTCATTTTGTTCGATAATCGTGGGAGAATTGTGGAGGTTTGATACCATTTATTTCGTATTTGTGCTTGCTGAATCTTAAATTACCCAAAACCTGGATGTTTAATTATTTTGGTAGTATAACTTGTTAATAATTCTTCGCGTTTGAAAAAGACTTGAACGTTGATATATACCATTAGCATTGACAAAAGAATTCATGTGATGTTGCTTTTGCTTTGAGTATTCATGAGCCATTTGAGGTTCTTGTCTTTTCATATTCTTTTTATAGGTCTAAATCCCCCAAATTGCAATTGAATATAGATGCACTGTATGTATTGATTGCTTGTCTAGTATCTCTATGTTTATTTTCCCTCGTCAGTTGAATTTTGCTCGATGTATGAAGAATAACATGCTCTGTTCATCAGGGCTGTGGTATTTCAATTTTGGTTAAATATTGAGATTCTTTCCTTCCTTATCCTTTTTTGTTTAAAATGTGATATGAACGTTAACAATCTCAACTGATGAAAAGTGTACTGGAATGATCTTAAATTTCTCAATCTTGACTTATAAAAAGAATTCTTATTCATTCTGTTGCAGAACCTATCGAGGAAGTTGATTAAAGAACGTCTGGGAAATAGCAAGGCCAGGGCTGTATCCTAAATTAGAGAGAAAGAAAGCTTAGTGAAGGATTTGGACATGTCGATGAATTACTGGTTCTTCCTCAAGGAGCATATCCAAGAGTCCATTTTTTCTCCTTTGTGTGCTTGCTATATCTGATATTCACATCATAGAGTTTCCCCGTAAATGCTTCAGTATACTCAGTGTCGTGGCATGTTGTTGATATTGAAAACTTCAAGGTAATGGTAACCTGAATCCTCCAAGTGATGTATGAATAGTATATTACTTAGTTTGTAGATGTATGTATAGTTATTACAAGTGTATGATTTTGTTCTAACCATATATACGATCTGGGATAATTTTAAGTTTTGTAAATTGAAAAAGTGATGTATGTCTGAAAATGAAGTTGAGATTATTGTTGTGCTAATTCAACACCTTGCAGTGGTTTGAAGTGTGACAAGCTAATGAGGTATAACTTTGAAGTCAAATAACATGTCATTTTGTTTCCAGTTGTACTGTTTTACGATTAAGGAAACTAGTACCATATCGGGATTATAGTGTGATCTTGCTTACCACGTAAGATTTGATTATATGATGACACTTATGGTCATCAGAAATCTAAAGCAAAGCATATTTTCATGAGCTGATTATGCCACCCCTGCACTTACGTAACGTGATAGATGTATATATTTTCCGATGTCGTTGATTGTTTGTCAACTGGTTATGGGGAAACCTGCACATCTTTTATGTAGTTGCAAGTGCATAAAGTTTTAAACATATTAGCATAATCATTTGATTAGTGTTTGGAGGAAGCTCAGCAGTCTCCTTCAGAGATGGAATGTTTATTATTATTACCATATGAATGGGTTATTTGCAAATTCTTCTCCCTTAGCTGCAACTCTGCTCAAGTTTTCAGAGTTTGTGGTGACTTTCTGAATAACTCGTTGGAGGTAAAAAATAATGCCACGTTGAATTCTTTAACCACTAATTAAGTCAAACATTATATTGTTGTTGTTATAAATCCATTGAACTAAGTGGATTGTCCATTGAGTTTATCCATGAATTACTTGAATTCATGTATTCAGATTTCTAAGGTGATATGATCCATTTTGGATAACTATGTACCTATTTGTTTGGGCATTTAACATGATGACCTTTGGGGTGATATCTCAACACTATAAATAGAGATATCATTTACCATTCATCTATTTATCCTGGCTTCTTCTCTTTATAGTTATATTGTTACGAGCATAATTTATAACACTTCACCAACACAAATGTTCTACTCTTGAGAAACTAATATCTTGAGGGAAAATTGTTCAAGATAATGGTTATGGAATTCTTCATGATGAACCGTTCATTTTGAAGCTTTTGCTTTATAAGCACATTAGATATTTATAAAACCACACAAGATATTCAATCTTTTATTTTAATATAGCTAGAAATGTTGAAAGTGTAGGGATATTTTTGTGGGTGAACTTTTAAGAGGTTCACGTTGTGCTCCATGGGGAAATTTGTTCATCCATTTCACAGACTTTTGATATTTATGAAGTATGAGCACAATTGTCAATACAAAAATTTCTGAAGGTTGTGCTAATTTTTTCCTTCATTGTGATTAATTTCTTTGTCATGATACTTGAATTTTGAAATAATTGTATCTTTAAAGTTTCAATGGCGAGTGTTATGGCACTTTGGTCCTTTATATTATTGGTTGAGGGTAAGACGGTGGATTCAGGTTCCATCGCACGAAAAGGATAAGATATCAGGTTAAAGTCTGGATGCACCATAATGAAAAATGTTTGAGGGTAAGACAGTTGATTCAAGTTCTATTGCATTGAAAGGGTAAGACATCAATTTGAATTTTGATGCACCACGTTGGGTTCATGTCCCACCGATTTATGACCTAAGACGACTTTATATGGATGAGACGTTGGATTAAAGTTCTAATGCACCATACTGATGATTTAATGATGACTATGACAAACTAATTGTATTTTTATGAGAAGTCATGAATTTCGCCCAATTGGTTTGCTCCATTCTCTTATGTGAATGTGGTATCTTTCAAAGGTTAAAAGTAGTTCTTGTGATTTGGTATGAAAGGTCATTTGACACTCAAATTTTTTTGGACCTAACCTAGTAAATTTTATAAATCGGCCTCCATCAAAATAAAAGAATATAAAGTGGTGGTTCACTTTACCTTTCAAAGTGATGTTGAGGTAGGTCATATAAATATATCAAATATAAAGGTATGACACGTATAAATGGTTGTGGTCAACTCATGAAGAGATTGTAACTTGTACTAAGCATCGTGAATGTTTGCCCTTTCTTGAAAGTGAATGTGTCAAAATATGAAGAGAAAAAAAAATATATGAATAAGAACATATCGTATGGTTGGAAATATGCCACAACTCACCTCTACGGGAGGTTTGAGAGAAATAAATAAATTTTATATGGTAGGAATGGTCAATGGTCGTGTACGTTTATACGTCATAAATATTATGTTATGTTTATTGTGAACTACCAAAAGAGCAAAAGAAAGAAGTAATATTTCTTGCCTATAAAGGTTGTGTCCATGACCAAAATAATATTATTGTGTGACAATACAAATTTGTCATTGATTGTGTACCTATGGTACAACAAAAGTAAAGCAAGAAACATGTCTTGCTTGCTTGTAATAATTTTGATCATGACAATAATAATACAATTTTCTCCTTGAAGGCTCCTTGAAGGAGATGCTCACCATACGGATGGTGTCATATGTGATAGTACACAAAATTAATTGCAAGCTCTAACGAGTTATGTTATTATTGGAGAAATGATATTGGGGTTGTAGTAAGTCTTAAAAGAAACTTTTTAAGTTTTGGATGAATTGAAAAAGAAATATTGAGGCTATAAATTACGAAAATATTTAATATTTTCAGATTACTACAATCGAAGCGGGTTATAAATATTTATGTAAAAAGGTTACCCATTTTTTTTCTTCTTGTTTGTTGCACACAAAAATGGGCATGCTGATGAAATCACATGCAAAAGTAAACTATAAGTGTACTGGAATAAAAATCAGTTGGCATGATCGGTTGGCCATATTGATTAAAATATGATGGAAAAATAATTGAGAATTCACATAGTTATATATTGAAAAAATAAAATATTCTTCAAAAAATTCTCTTGTGCTGCTTATTCTCATGAAAAAATTATATTGTACCAGCTAAGGTTGAGATTGTATTCCTTGAAATTATTTGGAACATATAGAAAAGTGAATATGGGCTCGTTCACCTACTATATGGACCGTTTATTATTACGATTTAATAGATGCAATTATAGTATGGTCACATGCATGTTTGTTATCAACTTTCAATTTGATTTTTGTTAGGTTATTGGCTCGAATTGTGAAATTATGAGCAAAGTTCCAAATTATAAAGTTATGTTGATAAATGATAATGCTAGTTAGTTTAGCAGAAATTGTATACCTCCAATTATAGCTAAATCATTGGTTACGAGAACAAATCTCTAATTTTTTTTTTTGGTATGAGATTAATTTATTTAACATGTAACAGCACTTGTACGCATCAAGTCAACAAAGGCCCCCAATCAAACTTGGTTCAGGATCAGAAACCAAATAATCTTCATCTAAAATGTTCAATGTGCGATTATGATGTAATGACCCTAAAGGCCATTTTTGGAAATTTTCATAAAATGACCGTTTTACCCCTCCCGATAGTTGCCCCGAGTCCTAATTGTTGTATTTTCGAAATTGGTTTGAAGGAAAATTGATGAAAAGTTGAGTTTTTAAGAGTTAAAGTTTGGTTAAAAGTGTTATTTCGAGTCATTTGGAGTTTCGAGACTCGAATCGGATTTCCGTCAATTCCAGCAGTTTTAGAATGTCGGAACGGGTCTATGAGAATTTACGGAGTCGAATTTGGAGTTAAAACGAAGATTTGAGGTCCTAAGTTGCAAAAATTGTGAAATTTTGATCAAAAGTTGACTTTGGTCAACAAACGATGTTTCGGTGCTCGAAATGAAATTCCGAGGGCACCGTTGGATTCAGGGGGTGATTCTAAGTCTAGAATGAGTCTTGATTGAATTTTTAGATGCCCCGAGTGAGTTTCAAGTTTTTGAGCCTAAAGTTAGTTTCTTGACGCCTT
>NC_064284.1:28978536-29009759 GCF_019186545.1 Solanum stenotomum
TCAGATTCGGCTTAGTATTTTCTTTAGCAGATTAAGCTTCGGGACATACTCGAGAGGTAGCGGTTCATTCCAGACGTGCCCTTGAGTTATCTTTACTTTCAGTTTTGTTCTATTCGAGAACTATACTCTGAGACTTGTATATTTTTATTCGAATTTTGTATTTAGAGGTTTGTACATGTGATAACCAAATTCTGGGTAGTGTTGAGTCTTAATTAAAGTCTTCCGCTTATTTATTATCTTTTATTCTCGTATTTCTACTTCTCTATCGTTGTGGTTGGGTTAGGCTGACGTGTCCGGTGGGAAATGGACACGTGCCATCACATCCGGATTTGGGGTGTGACATATGATTTAATTGCTCCACCACGTACAAAGATGATTCCCAAATGAGGCTGAGATGAATGTTAGATTTTCTAACATTAGGGGGAGAGATGATTGATAGCTGAAAATTATGTGTGATGTGAATTATGAATTATGAATTATCTAGATCCTCATAAAAATGTAAACTTGAAGTTTAAGGGATAATTCATTTGCATAATATTACAAATTTATTGCGAGATGAATTTACTGACCCTATGTTATAATTCAGCTGCAAGAAGTCCTTGAAGGATATGGTCTATGATACACCTGAAGCGTAGTATACCAATCGATTCCAAATGTAAAATTTCTTGAGGAAGGAGATGAGCAAGTGATCAAGATAATCATGATAATGAGGCACGTGCTTTAAAGGAGCACGACAACATAACACTTCATAAAAACTTAACAAAGGTTCAAGTACCTGAAATGATGAAAAATGAAGAGATCTCAACAAGTTACATCATATTGGAATCGATATCAAATAACCGTCGATGATATCTTTGATATGAAGTCTCGCTCAATGATATAGATCGTGACGAGGATCTTGAATTCAAATTTTTCATAGTGTGGACAGATTAATGATCGACCAAATAAAATTCATAATTCAAGTATATTTTGTTTCACTTAGAAAAGTGATGTTTTGGACTGACAGTCCATAAATCAAGGTATGATGTCAGTGGGGTATAAACAAATTATTATGTGATAGTATAACCATAAGACATCAAGTACGACTTGTGCCTTGGGGCATAAAGATTTTTCGCAAAATTCTTGACATTATTGGAGATATTTTTTCCTATGGTGGATGCAATGAAGTTTGTTTTAATCTGGCGACATATGAAAAACTTAAATGCATATAATGAATAATTGTTATGTCTAGCTAGACAATGAAGGTTATATAAAAATCCTTGAAGCATTCAAGGTGCCTGAAGCATATAAAAGTTTGAAAGAAACTTTTTCAAAAATATTTCGAGAATTCTTATATGGATTGAAATAATCAAGGAAGAAAGGGTAAAAAAAAATGACCCATAAAGCCCCAACTGACATTAGTTGGTATTGGAGGAAAATAACAGCACTAAAGGACCAAATGCATCATTGGTATACAAATGGAAAATTCAATCTCACAACTAGGGAGAATACTCAATAACCAGGGGGTATCATGCACTACTGGGCCAAAGAGAAAAAATGGAAAATGCAGAGTTAATCTGGAACTCTGTATCACTACCAAAACATAGGTTTACTATGTGGTTAGCAACACAAAAAATACTGCTCACGAAAGAAAGGTTATTGAACATGAAGATACAAGTGGATGACAGTAAATGTTGCTTCTGCCAAGATACAATGATGGAAACTAATAAACACTTGTTTGTAGACTGTGAATATGCTACAAAAGTGAGAGATGCATTGCTAAGTTGGTCAAAAATCAACCTGCCTGCAAGAGAGTTGAACAACATATTGGAACTGATAAAGAAGAAACATTGGAAGAAATTCAAAAAGGAAGTGGTGGCAGCACTGTGGGGGGCTATGGTATACCATATTTGGAAAGCAAGAAACTGAAAACAGTTTAAAGGAGTCAACTTACAATATTCTGCCATAGTAAAGGAAATCCCTCGTGAAATAGTGGGAAGGATAGAAATGTATAAAGATTCAAAAAGAGCTATTAGAAGTAGAAGTTTTTGGCAGAATTTATGTACCTAGAATTAGTTTTGTTTTAGTTTGAGACCTTGTACGCACTCACTCCTTAGCAGGGGTAAGGAGGAATGGTGCTTTTAGCTTGTAAGTGGCTTTTTTGTTAATAATAATATTTACATTGGTTGCCAAAAAAAAAAAAAGACCCTATTTGTCCTTGCAATTTTTTCAGGATCTGAATTTGTTATAATAGTTGTGTATGTTGATGACTTGAACATTATTAGCACTCTTAAAGAGTTTCAAAATTTGTTGAGTGTTTGAAAAGGGAATCTAAAATGAAAAAATCCTGGTAAGATAAAATTTTGTCTTGGCCTATAGATTGAGAATTTCACCAATGAAATATTTGTCCATCAATCAAAATACACAGAAAAGTATTTATGCGATTTTATATGGATAAATCACATTCATTGAGTACCCTAATGATTATGAGATCGCTTGACATAAATAAGGATTCATTTCAATCTCAAGAGAAGGATGGAGAACTTCTTAGTGATGAAACTTCATATATCAGTCAATTGGAGGCAATAATGAACCTTGCTATATACGATCAAATATTTTGCAGTGAATTTATTGACAAAATTTTACTCCTCCCTAACGAGAAGACGTTGAAATGACATCAAAGACATATATGAAGTCATCCTACAAGACAATCAATTGCAAATGAAAGTGTCCACAATATGATTGTTGCTATGAACAAGTTGATTGAACAGTTTACTTACAACAAGAGGTCATGAATAGATGATTTTCAAGAATTTATTCGGCTAAGCTCAAAGGCTCATCATATCCATGAAACTAGAAAATATATAGCAGGATGAATTCAAGAATGCAACATCGTCGTGAATGTGATTTGATCATAAAGACACTGTCAATAACAACATTTGAGAAGCTGATATATAAGATTGGATGACATCATCACAAGAAATTAAGTGACGTTTTAGTTAGGGGGAGTATAATACGCATTGTACTCTTTTTTCCTTGACTGAGACTTTCTCCCACTGAATTTTCCTAGCAAGGTTTTTAATGAGGCAACAAATAATGCGTATTAAAAGATATGTGTATTCTTTTTTCTTCACTAGAATTTTTCCCCACAAAGAGTTTTTTTAGTAAGGTTTTAACGAGGCACATTATCTATGGACATCCAAAAGGGAATGTTATTAATCCATTGAACTAATTGGATTGTCCATTGAATTTATTCATGAATTACTTGAATTCATGTATGTATATTTCCAAAGTGATATGATCCATTAAGGATATTTATGTACCTATTTGTTTGGTTATTTAACATAATGACCTTTTAGGTGATATCTCAACACTATAAATAGATATATCATTCACCATTTGTAGGACACACTTGAATAAGAAGAAAATTTTCTCCTTCATCTACTTATCTTGTCTTCTTCTTCTTATTATTATATTGTTACGAGCATAATTTTAAAACAGTTTTAGTTTTTCCCCCTTTATTTTCTCTACTTTTTCTTCTTCACTATTTTTTTCCATAACGAATATGATCTGGGTATATATATTTGTCTTTCATTTGAAATTAGTTATCTTTTTCTTCTTTCATGAACACTTTCTTGAGAATGAAAATGAATATTCTATCAAACCTAGAAAATACTATTTTTTGAAAGAAAAGAAGTCCCAAACCATTAAAAGTTTATTTTTATAATTATCACTATTTCAATTGATAGATTGATATCGATAATAAAAGAGCCAGTGTTCTTCAATCCTTGCGACAAAACCAACGAGTTATCCAAGTATGAAATTGCAAAATAGTGATTATTTATGGGTCTTGTATATTAATTCTAAGATCAAATGACATGTGTTGTGCCACTTGACACAATTTTAAAGTGTTTTTAGGAGCACAAAATACATGCATTATAAAACATTTAACTATTCAATTGTATCATTTAACTTAAAATGTTAATGACATTGAGCTTTCTTGGATTAATTTCTAATTAAATATCCAACTAATAATATTTATTATCCATAATCTATATCTATATCTATATAAGTTCATCTTTTTTGTTTTATGAAACCCTTAATAGGTTGTTATTTTATTCGATAGTTAAAGTAGATAAATAATTCTTGAATTGTAATAGGATATGAGGCAAGAGGTTGATAAGAAATTGGAAAATCATGTACTAATTTTGTATTTATTTTTCCATCTATATTATTATTGATCAACGCCTTAAGAAGGATGTATACATTGTATTTTTCTCTTCTATGTTTTTTTGTGTGTGTTTTTTCTTTATTAGACTTCTTACTTTAGTTTTCTATGAATGTATTATTACTGTAAGTTTATATTCTTATTTGGGCCCAAAGTTGCCATATGTGACTTTATTGAAAGTTTGCTACCAAAGTTTAAAAATTACCGTTTGTTGCTTAAAAAGAATTAATTTGAAACACTAAAATACCCCATACATTTGGTATTTTTTGGACATATTATTAAAGATTTCTTTGTAATTTTTGCATTTTATTACTCATTACATACATGTTTTCATAGAATTTTAGTAATTCTAATATATTTATTAAAATTCACATGAAACACACGTGCAAAGCATGTACCCAGAAACTAGTTAAAAATAGGGAAAATTACGTGAAAAAGCAAACATATACTAGTTAATTAACTAACATAGCTATAATTTAAATTAATTACGGCTCACAACTTAATTTTAGTTGTAATTACGTCGCATGTCCTCTTTTATATATATATATATATATATATACAAATACAAATACAAATTATACACATATATATACAATCATATGATAGATGTACAAATACAATTAGTCTTTCTCCACTCTCTGCCCTTCTTAGTTGCCTCTCTCCTATATCTCTCCCAATCTCGCTCGCCTCTCTCCTCCCTCTCCCAATCTCGCTCGCCAGATATACAAATACATATGTATATCAGCTATATATACAATTACATGACAAATATACATATACAATTCACTTCTCTCCACTCTCTGCCCTCTCTCACTTGCCTCTTTTCTCCCTCTCCCAATCTCGCTAACCAGATATACAAATACATATGTATACCAATTACATGTATAGAACTATTTGAGAGATATACATATACAATTCGCCTCTCTCCTCCCTCTAACATGTAGCTACGAATCGTAATTAGCAAACTATAGCTATGGAGTATTAATAAGTTATTTTTGAGTGGCTATATGCGAAGATTTCTCTTTAAAAAAAAAATTAGGGAAAGGAAATTAAACCACCACTTACAACTTCTTTGCTGCTGCTACCCAAATCTTTTCACATCACTTATCTCAAAATTACCAAAAAGTTTAATAGAAAATATAAGTTACTGTATCATTTTTCAAAGTATATAGGTAATGTTATGTCCATTTTCCGTACAATTATGTGACAGTTATAGCCAAGCTACTTGGCACATGATAAAGAGTACCTAATAATGTATTTTACTACATTAACTCTTATTATATCACGTTGTAGAAATAGGAAAAATTGATAGTGGCATCTTCACGACATGATTTAAGGATCCAGTTAGAACAATTTCACCAAAAGTGAAGTCATCAAGTGCCTGAGTGACATTGAACGTAATGTGCAAATCTTGGGTTCCCTGTGGAGCTATTATAAACCAAGATGGCTCAATATTAACAGTCACTCCTTTTGGTGGCAACACTGCACTTAGATACGTCTCTGCTTTACTTTCAACATTCGTAACTGTCCGATGTACTATTCGCGATCCATTGAGGGATGTTATTGTAATCGAAGGCAAATTTAGATCCGACGGATTTTCAAATAACTGACCACAAATTCCTCCTGTTGCAGTTTTGACTATTTTAGAATCAATGTTTGGTAGCGAACAGAGGAAACTGATGTAATCTTCGTACCCTGTCAAGTAAATAAGATGAGACTTGTCATTTGATTCTACTATCTTATTAGATATAATTAGCAGACATGAACTTTCAGATATATGGATATGGAAATGAAAATAAATGTACCTGCTGAAAAGACGAGGCCAGGATGGAGAGCACGGGAGGGATTGACAAGGCCAGCACCAAAACCAAAAGGAGCAGAAGTGTGCAAGGTGTAAAGATCAAATCCATGAGCCATTATGAGCTCTCCAAGATTGTCATAGGTGCTGGCTGTGGTTGATATTGCTGAAGCTATCATTGATGGTGTCCACGATGGATTGTATTGCTTTATCATTGCAGCTACGCCAGCAATATGAGGTGTTGCCATGCTTGTACCAGACATTAGAGCAAAATTATGTCCTGCATGCATTGCTTTAAATCTCTAAACTCTCTCGCGCGATATATATGTACATAATAATTTTGAACAACTACACACACAAACAAATTGCACATTTTTGTATTTGTATATTTTTAGAACTGGAAGTCTGTTAGGTTGTATAGAAGAAGAGGTAATAGATGAATGATCTTGATTGTGGTTAGGATGTAAGTAGCCCTATTCAAACTTTAAGGTCTCGGGTTCGATTCCTGTGTTGAGTTGACTTTTTTATGTCAGTCTGGCTTCAAAAATGGTTAGTGGACATCGGATGAAAATAAAATAAAACAGAGGAAAAGATCAAAGTAGCAGCAGTAGGAAGTCTTATTATAAGTTGGTGTTTTACTTTTACTAACTTTATACTATAAGGACTAAAATTTTGCATTAAATCTGTATGAAATAGAGACATACCAGATAGAATGGGATCTAAAACACTCATGGGACTCCAAGCTGCCCAAATTTGGTGTCCAGGAGCCAAAATATCAGGCTTAAGTACATCAGTAGGATTTTTACTTTGATCAATGTAATCAGGGCCTCTTGAAGAAAATCTACTAACAATAGGAGCTCTACCCGTGTAAGAAGCATTTCTTCCTTCACTTATTCCTGCTCTACCACCATATCTTACCACTAATCTGTTCGTGTCCCTAACAGTTTCTTTTTCATAGTACTGCAATATATTCTGCAAAAAGAAATGCAGTTTGATATCAGAGTTTGTTTGGTTAAGGTACAATGTTGAAATAAACTTATTTTGACAAGTATACTTCTTCTCAAAAAAGTATTTTCGGAGAGTCGGATTCTGTACTTGTTTTAGTACAGACCTGTGTATCAGTAGTTGCTGGTATCATTATGGCAGGAGTAGCGAAAGGAATAGGCTCGGCTATGAAATCTCCATATGTTGGATTTGCAACAAAAACAAATGCTTTGAATCGGAGAACGATGGCTGTCTGTATGATGGCTGTAAGAGTAGATGTCCCATTATAGAAACCAGCTGAAAATGTGCAAATCACAACACTGTCTTGCACAACAAGAGGGTCAAATGCCTCTGGGTATTGGCATTCCTCGGCATTATTAATGGCTATTCTTGGCAATGTGGTATTTATCTTAATCGCATCCTTAGCCAACACCAACTTATTATATTGAATCATCAATCCATCTCCTACTGTCGCTCCTAAAAAAAATATATAATTCAATAGCAAGAAGCCCTCAAAACAAAAAAAAAAACACACTAACTAGCTTCAAATATTATCATCTTCAAATTCTATGTTCCGTTGTCAAATAAGCTTACAACAACAACATACCCAGTGTAGTCACACAAAGTGGGGTTGGTGTCAAATAATATTTCTTTTTATAAGTATTCAGTTGGAAAGAAAAACTTTGCTATAAAAGTGGAAAATAATGATTATGTAGCATAGATGTACTAACCTGATAATCCTACACCCGCAATTTTGAGACCGTTACCAAGGATAAGAGTGGCAGGATAGGTTCTATCAGTGTCGCAAGAAGCAACACCCACTGCCCATGGACTATAAGAGATGACAGTGTAAGGAGAAGGACCCTCGTTCCCAGCTGCTTGAACAACGAGCGTTCCAGCCTTGTGTGCAGCTAACATGAAAATCTCAAATAGGCTCAAGAACGTTAGTTTGTCTTCGGGTGGTTCTTCTGGTCCTACTGATAGAGTCAAAATATCTACTCCATCTAATACTGCCTGCAAATCATTTCGATCCCTCAAATTTTGGAATTTGGGGTATGTATATGTGCTAATGCTAAAACAATATCATAGTAGTGTCCAATCAATTTATTTACTTTTTTATGAATAATAGTAGTTTCCAATCAACTTGCACGTATCTCAGTTATACTAAAAATGACCAACACTTTTAAGATTATTGTAACTAAACAACCCTTTAAATTGAGTATTTCTGTTTTGAATGATGTTTTGAGCAGGTTTGTACTTGAGTTTTACCTTCAAAATGTAAGAATTTGAACAAGAAACTTATGGACTGAGGCCTAAAACCTCAACTAATAAAATAAATGAGATCAATGACAAATGAACTCTGATTCAAAAACTAATCATAACTGAATTTGCTGGCTTATGGACAAATTATAATTTTATTGGTCCGGAGATTTTATTAATTTGAATGCGACCTACTAGTTCTTTTGGCAGGTATGCAAGAGGATAAAGTGAGGAAAAGTAAATCAACACAAAGGTTTTACGTGAAAAACTCCTCGTCCAAGGCAAGAAAAAACCATGATCTATCTTCAATAGGATTTTACCCGACTCTTCACTATCACACAAACAACTCCTTTGTACACCTAATTAGAAACTGACTCCTACAGCCCCTACCTTTAACCTTAACAATTCTCCCTAATTATTGAAAACTCTTCATTCTTCAAAGACTCTTCCCAGTCTAATAAGTTCCTTTACAACTCAACACACCTATGCAAATAACTAGGAATGTAAAAACATATAGTTTGGACAAAATGTTATAATATGCTATGAAAGGTTTAGTGACACATGTTTAACATTCTTAACACATTACCAATTTCATGAATGATTCTGAACTACTACTTGCCTTCTTAACTGCAGATGTTGTTCTAGTCCGGTAGCAGAGACTATGCAACATACTTCATCTCTTAAAAAGCTGCACAACTGAGAGATGATAAGGGTGGAATTTTTATTGCCTTCTCATTGCTTACACAATGTGGCAACAACTTAGAAACTATGGCAGCAAGATATGGTATGCACATGTGTATATCTTTGAACGACAGAGACTTTACCGTTAAGATAGTTTCCCTATATGTTTTCCAGATGATCAACAACAAAAAATGCTACAGCTATAAGCTAAAATGGACCATTGAGGAGATACACAGCTCACGAAACTTGGTAATGTCACAGTAGAACACTGTTATAGAGAGGTCAATAAGGTTGCAGACTATCTTGTCAAATTAGCCTCGATCAGTTAGAATGAGTCTTTTTATGACTCCTATAAACATCTTCTTGTGGGGGCTGAATGTCCACTCCAGCTGGAAAAGAGCCAGATGCCTTCTATAAGGCTCAAATATGACCAAGCTAATTTTGTTTGTTAGTTAGTTGTATAGGGAGTTCTTTTTTTTTTAGGGTCAGGATGTTTCTGTTAGCTTCCCCTTCCCTCTTCTTGTGAAGGAATAAGGATACAAGTTTTTATCCTTTGTTGTGTTCGGGCCAAGTCCCTCTTCTTGTAATATCCTTCTGATATATAACATCTTGACATTGAAAAACTTTATAAAAAATGTTGCATATATATCACATGTTGATTTTTTAAAGTCTTGTCCCGTTCTATGTATGAAGAAATCTACAATGCAAATTGAGTGAAATTTAAATTGTACTCACTCCTTAGCGGTAGCATTGCATTGATGTTCTAATTGCATGTGTTGATACTCCGTACTATGTTATTACTTGTACGGACTATGACATACTAGAGTTGTCTAGTGCTAAAAGAGAAAAACAAACAGTTTAAAACACTAGAATACGAGAAAATAGTTTATAAATGAAAATGCTTCTAATGATGGATCTTAATATTAGTTACATTTTAAAAGAAAAATTTTAGTTTTAGATGATATTGTATCATTAAAAGTTTGTTTCTAAAATTTACCTTTAGCTAGCTAAATAAATCGTAAAAGGTTACAAGTAATACTTACTTGATCAATTGCTGCTAATACATCTGAAAGAGTTCCTATGCTTGGATAAATAGCTTTATAAACTGCAATCCTATTAGTCATAAGTAATTCCACAACAATCCTTTAGAAACCATCTGTATATATATATATAGTCCTTTTTCATTGTGCCTTGCTTTATGTATGTGTATGAAATTACCTTGCCCGCGGTGCCATTCCACTTGCTCGTCCATAATACAAGCCATTTACCACTACTGGAACTCCAAAATTTCCAGCTGCAGTTGAAGCTACATGACTGTAAAGGAAAAATAAAGGTACTTGTTCAAAGGAAATCCTAACATGGTATTGTAGTCACCTTTGGGAGGAACCATGCCTCAGAATAACTTTGGGGTCAGTGAGAATAAGAGCTTCAACTCTATTACTAAATAGAACGAGAAGGTCCGAACCAGTCTCCAGCAGGTGGAGTCCATGGACAGACAAGTTCATATGGAGTACCAAAGAGGAGGGGCTATCAACTAGCAAATGGCTAGTTCATGAACAACATGCCAAGATTGTAAGAAATTGAATTCCAAATTAGGTTCAATGGCACAAATCTCAGATCGTTGTTGTATAAGGTAGACTAGTTCTAGATAAAATTTGGCAATTAAATAATAAATAGAATCACAGTTCCATTTTAAACACATGGTAAGGAAATATTGAAATAGGTTAATAGAGATCAAAGTACAAGTCAATATGCATTTTTACCTGCCATGTCCAACAGCATCAAAGGGTGATAGAATATCTATTGATTCATTTAGTGTTGTACTAGTTTGCGCTCCAGCTGAGAAAAACCTGGCAGATACTATTTTACCATTGCAGGAAGTCTGGGGAAATAAAGGACCTTCCTCACAAGCTCTATCAGTAAAAGAATTACTATTTGTCATGGGATCATACGCGAAGCTGGGATGGTCTGGGTTAATCCCAGAATCAATAAAACCGATCACAATTCCTTCACCCGCATTTTTGTCTCCTCCTTCTTGTGTCCATACTGCAGGTATACCCAAAAATTGTGGGGTGTAAGTAGTCATCTGTTTAACCCTCCTGTCTTCCTCCAACAACTTCACTCTTGGTGCATTCTTCAACTTCTCAATCTAAAATTGAGAAAGATGATAAATTAATCTACTTTCAAACCAAGATGAGGATTAAAATCTTAGTACTTAAACTTTCACATTCATGGCTTCATAATTTAATAGTATTTATATATGACAACTCAGCTCCCTCGTTTAGAGTATTTACAATCTAATTCATGTTTGAACCGTAAATATTTTCATTGAAGACTTGTAGATATCGTTTGCGTTACGTTAGAATGGATGCAGTGATCACTAGACCAGGCCCCTCAACAGAATGATAGTGCGGAAATAAGCAACACAAAGTAAATTAAGCACAAGAATTTTACGTGGAAACCTCTTGCTCAAGGGAGGTGAAAACCACGACCTGTACTCACAGGATTTCAACTCAAACTTCATTTCACTCAAAACGAAGCAAAGCTTCATAGTACAACTTCTTGTAACCTAGGAATTAAACTCTTAATCTCTTCCCCGTCAATGGTTACTCTCTATCATGGAGTTCTTCTTGTCCCTTTATTTGTTGTTGCCTATGACTTTGCTCTTTCTTGGATTATTCAGCTGTTTATCCTCTAGTTCCTTGACACCAACTAATTTATATGTGAACTTAATTTTTAGGGCCACAAAATAGCTAGCCCAAACCATGGGCCGCGGGCTGGGTCGGGTCACCCCATTTTAAAAAATATTTATTTATTATAATCTTTAAATTAAATTATAATTTAAAACTGTTAACATAAATATTGACCAGAAATCTTCATTTCATCTACAGTTTATATGCAATAATATCAATTAGTGAAACATTTAAAAATAACTAAATTTAAGAACTATGTATTAATATTTAAATGTACACAAAAAAACTATTATCAGTCTGAGAAAAATCATGCAACCAATTTTGAATAGCTACAAGTGTTTGAATATTTTCATGATGGATGCAACTTCTATACTTGATGAGAACATGTCCATGATTCTGATGATACAGTAGTAATAGGAATACCAAGTACATCACGTTTGATGATTCTAAATTTTAATATTTCAAACTTTAAATTGCCTTTGAGTTTAAACTTTTGTTATTTTTAATTCTCTATTTTAATGTTATTGTTTCATTCTCGATCTATTTCAATTTTAATTAACCCACGGGCAGATCCAACTCATATTGCTTAAGCCCCACAAATCAGCAGACTTATTTGGATCGGACTAAAAAAGTCCTTATTCTTCTAAAGAAAAACTGGGCTCCAAGAATCTTAGCTAGCTCTGTTAAATCACAGATTAGGTTGGACCGACCCGAAGGACCTAGCCCATATTAACAACTCTAATCACGAAGTCACACTCTAAAATTTTAAGAACAAAAATATTTCATATACTAGTGTTAAATTTATTAACATTGATAACTGGTTAACATATTCTTTGGTGCAGTAAGATGTTATTAGCATATAAGTGAAGATCATGTGGAGTAAGATGAGTAATAGTTTGAAGATGGCAAAATACCTGAGATGGAGTAGTGTGGACTGCAACGCCATTTATAATGTGTTTGAAGCTATAAATCTTGTCATAGCTCCCTCTCTCCAAATTACTTTGTAGAAATTCATCATGAGATTTTGTCAACTCATTTGCATAAGCCTTTGGTGCTTCGCTAAATATATAACATAAAATTTTCACTCAAAAAATGGTTATGTAAAAAGAGTATTTTACGTGACACAAAAAAGATACTAATATTAATGAATTTGGGATACAATATAAAATGTGAACTCGTACACACCTCAATTATCATATAGAAAAGATTATAAATTTTGTGAATAATACCTATTTGGATCAAGTTTGTTCCCTTCTTGTGAAAATGCTTTAACATGATGAAATGCAATAGGATCACCTTCCAATAGAACCAAATATATTTTTCTATCTTCACCATTACATGAAACAAGAAGTACAAAGAGAAGAAGCAAGTTTTTGAGGACTAAAATCATGGCTAGCACTAATATGAGAAGACAAAACAAGAGTTTAATTAAGTGAAGGTTTGATACATTCAAGTTCAATAAAAAGCATCTTTCACTAAGCATGAAAAAGCCAAGTATTAGGAAGCAATCACATTCTTATTGTGAACAAAGCCTACCTTTTCAAGAGCAAACTCAGCTCCTATTTTTAGAATTAACCGTTACGTTTCTCTCTTTTTTTTTTTTTGTCTAGTCTCACATCCACAAAATTGGTAATTTAAATTAGAGATAATTACGTTCCAATCCCTATAGGTGATTTTATTTACAAAATAGCCAATAAATACATAGGTCTTGTATATTTAACCATAAATATATATATATATATATATATATATATACACGTAATATAGATAATCAGTGTATATATTTTATATATTGGGTCAATATCTATAATTTATAGAAAAATTAGCTAACTAGTTAAAATTCCTTTCATAATTATTAAAAACATCTACACTTTAAAATAATTTTNTCCCTATAGGTGATTTTATTTACAAAATAGCCAATAAATACATAGGTCTTGTATATTTAACCATAAATATATATATATATATATATATATATATATATATAATCAGTGTATATATTTTATATATTGGGTCAATGTCTATAATTTATAGAAAAATTAGCTAACTAGTTAAAATTCCTAACATAATTATTAAAACATCTACACTTTAAAATAATTTTTAAAGTGTCAATATGTCAATATGTCAATATTTTAACAAATACAGTGTATGCTAGGTTAGTTCCTAATTTATCTCACATTAAACCCACGTTTCAACCATCACGTTCTCTCTCATATTTTTTCAAAAAAAATATTTTTCTCTTCCAATTGTTCTTCAATTTTTCATCTCTCGCTTCTCTCTCATCTTTAGGTGTCGGTTTTTTTTCTCTCCAGAAATTGGAAAAAAGATATTCCCAACAATCTCATTGATTCAGGTATGTATCTTTTTGTGATTTTTAGGTTTTTTATACATAGCATATAAGAGGTGAATCATCCTTCTTTCGAACAAACAAAACTGGAGCACCCCATAGAGAGATACTCAGTCGGATGAAGCCCTTATCAAACAGATCTTTCAATTGCTCTTTTAACTCCTTAAGTCATGTCGGAGCCATACGATTAGAAGGAATAGAGAGTTGGTGCATGTCTGGGAGAAGGTCAATACCAAAGTCTATTTTCTTTTCAGAAGGAACACTGGGTAATTCATCGAGAAATACTTTTGGAAACTTATTAACAACAGGGACCGACTCAAAGATAGGGGGATTGGAATCCATGTCCCTAACCTGAACAAGATGGTATATGCAACCCCTGAAAATCATCTTTCTAGCTTTAAGACAAAAACAAACTAACTCTTAGGCATATAATCTCCCCCTTTCCACTCTACGACGGGCTCATTAGTACATTGAAACTTGACCACTCGGGTCCTACAATCAACATAAGCATAACAAGAATGGAGTCAATCCATACCAAGAATAACATTAAAATCTAACATATCAATCTCTACAAAATCACCATGAGTGACTCTATGGGGTAAGGAGACGGGACAACTATTGTAGACTCTCTTAGCCACAATAGATTTGTCACTCCCCGAGCCTACACCCTAGACGTGGCCGACACTCGAAGACCATTGCTGATCCCAAGCGAACCCTTGTCCTGGCTTACTTAACTCAGCAGATGACAATATTCTTATATATGATGATCAATGAATTTAATTGAATTGAATAATAAAGTACTGAGAATGTTTTCAAAGATTAAACATTCAACTTGGCCAAAAGTTGCAACCCAAGTCTTTAACATAAGAATGATAATGCAAAGACTACTGAACTACTATCTGTCTATGAAGCCTCTAAAACAAGAGGGATGTCGGGACAGAACCCCCAATCATCCTAACATCTGAAAGACTAGAAAGCAAATAAAGGAGTCCTCCGGAATGCAAAGAGGCTCACCAACAGACTCTGAATGCTCAAGCTGGATCAACGAGGCGTTGGATGCTGATCCTGGTTACCTGCATCTGCATCATAATAAGATGCAGGCCAACTGCCATTAGTACATTGAATGTAGGAGTATGCGAGTTGGAATGCTAACAAACATAGGCTCGAAAGAGATTATGGAAGAAACACCTACCTGACTCTTCTCAACTCATGGATACTCAACTCAATATAAAGCAATAAAACACATGTGATATATATATAAAGCTTATAAAATGACTGAAAACAATCTTAGTTCGTTAAAGATAAAGCAATAACAAACTTAACTTGCTCATTTAGAAAGTAATATAACTTATGTGGGAGATTCTCTAACCGACAACCACTATTATGAGCCTAAGTGATGGTACAATGTTTTACCTCACGTTGCCAAGGACCGTCCTATACCTTGCCATCGGTATAGAACCTGAACTACTAAGTTGATCCACTAGACTATGCTAAAAAGCACTAAGGATCATCTAAAAAGTATGATCCTTTTTCTGCCCATGATGGCTACATGGTTTATGGGGGGTTGAGTTAATATGAAATCGCGTCCCCATATCGGTGCTCAATACTACTCCCAAAATATACTTAGCTCATATATTTCCAACCATATCTGGAACTACACCTAACTCATCCTGAGCTAGGAGTTATGATTATTTGAAGTTGACCAAAAACTCACTTTAAGTTACTTAAAATTTTCCAGATTTTCTTTTACTTTCCAAAAATAACTATTTCCATATTTTAAACTTCCTTCTAGTTCTTTCTAGTTGCGAGATGTTACAATATCTTCCCCTTGGGAACATTAGTCCTCGAATGAGATTTACTCTTACTAAGCTAAGGGTGGTAACATCAAGTTCAAGCATCCCAAAAGCAATTTCAAACAAAGAACATGCTCACTCATAGTTTAGATAGTACTAAGAAGAAAATTAGTACCTTGGTATGCATTTTCTCCGGTTTCAAAGAGATGTGGATATCTCTTCTTCATATCCTCTTCATCTTCCCACGTAGCTTCTTCTACAAATTGGTTCCTCTAAAGGACTTTGACTGACGCAACCTCCTTTGTTCTCAACTTGCGAACTTGACGATCTAGAATCTGAACCTGAATCTCCTAATAAGATAAGCTATCCTTGATCTCAATATTTTCAGTTGATATGATCAATGAAGGATCGCCCATGCACTTCTTCAACATGAAGATGTGAAACACCGGATGAACCGCTGCTAATTCCTGTGGTAGCTCCGACTCATAAGCTACATTGCCAATCGTCTTGGCTATTCTATCAGGTCCAATATACCGGGGACTAAGTTTCCCCTTCTTACCAAACTCATAACATCCTTCATGGGTGAAACTTCTAAATATACCCAATCATCTACCTCGAACTCTAATGCCCTTCTCCTTACATCAATGTAGGATTTCTGATGACTCTGTGCTGTTTTCAATCTCTCTTGAATTACTTTCACCTTCTCCATAGCTTGGTGAACTAAATTTGGTCCTATCAACCCTGCTTCACCAACTTCAAACCATCCAATAGGAGATCTGCATCTTCTCCCATAAAGAGCTTCATAAAGAGCCATTTGGATGCTCGAGTGATAACTGTTGTTGTAAGAAAACTCAATGAGAGGTAGATGATCATCCCAATTCCCTTTGAAATCAATCACACAAGCCCTCAACATATCTTCTAAAGTCTGAATAGTGCGCTCTGCTTGCCCATCTGTCTGGGGATGAAAGACAGTACTTAAATTCACCTTTGAACCTAAACCTTTCTGAAAAAATTTCCAAAATTGTGCAGTAAATTGTGTACCTCTATCTGATATAATAGAGACTAGAACTCCATGAAGTCTTACCACTTCTTGAATATATAGCTTAGCATAATCCTCTGCTGAATGGGTAGTCTTTACCGGTAAAAAGTGGGCTGATTTTGTCATTTTGTCGACAATTACCCAAATAGAATCATGTTGTCTTCGAGACCTTGGTAAACCTGTGATGAAATCCATATTGATTATCTCCCACTTCCATTTTGGAAGTTCTATATTCTGAGCCAAACCACCGGGCCTTTAGTGCTTTACTTTCACTTGTTGGCAATTTGGACACCTAGCGACAAATTCAGCCATGCCCTTCTTCATGCCATTCTACCAATAAACCTCTCTCAAATCACAATACATCTTTGTGGAACCTGGATGGATGGAATATCTGGAGTTGTGAGCTTCCTCCATGATCCTCTCTTGGAGTCCATCCACCATAGGTACACACAATCTACCTTGATATCTCAAAACACCATCTTCCCCTTGTTCAAAAGCTAATACTTTTTTCTTATGAACATTTGCCTTCAATTCAAGCAAAATGGGATCTTGGTCTTGCTTTTCTTTCACTTCTGACACTAATGATGACTCAGCCCCATTCGTAACCACTATACCTCCTTCTGTGGAAGCCATAAGTCTGACTCCCAGGCGTGCAAGTATGTGCATATCTTTTGCTAACTCTTTCCTTCATTCTTCAACATGGGCGGTGCTACCCATAGACAACCTTCTTAAGGAATCAGCAACAACATTAGCCTTACTTGGGTGGTAAAGAATACTCATGTCGTAGTCCTTGAGTAACTCTAACCACATTCTCTGTCTGAGATTAAGCTCTTTCTGAGAGAACACATATTGAAGCCTCTTGTGATCGGTGAACACATCCACATGAACACCATACAAATAATGGCGCCATATCTTCAAAGCGAAAACTACAACAGCCAACTCTAGATCATGGGTTGGATAATTCTTCTCATGAACTTTCAACCGTCTGGAGGCATAAACTATAACTTTGCCATTCTGCATTAAGACACACCCCAAACCAACTCTAAATGCATCACAATACATCACAAAACCTTGAGTACGTTCTGGTAAGGTCAAAACTGGGGCATTAGTCAACCTCTTTTTCAATTCCTGAAAGCTTTTCTCACAAGCTTCAAACTATTGAAATTTTTTACTGTCTTCTGAGTCAACTTCATCAAATGAGACGAAATAGATGAGAACCCCTCTACAAACCTTCTATAATAGCCAGCTAAACCTAAGAAACTCCTAATATTAGTTAGAGATGTGAGTCTATGCCAATTCTTCACTGCCTCAATTTTATTAGTATCGACTTTAATTCCTTCTCCATACACAATATGACCTAAGAATACCACCGACTCAAGCCAAAAGTCACACTTATAGAACTTGGCATACAACTCCTTATCTTTCAAAGTCTGGAGAAGTATTCTAAGATGGCTAGCATGATCTTTTTCATTCCTTGAATAGATTAGTATGTCATCAATGAAGACGATAACAAACATATCTAAATAAGGTTTGAAGACTCTATTCATAAGATCCATGAACGCTGCTGGTGCATTGGTCAAACCAAAGGACATGACCAAAAACTCATAATGACCATATCTGGTTCTGAAAGCTGTCTTTGGAATAGCACATTCCCTTACTCTTAATTGATGATAGTCTGATCTGAGGTCAATTTTTGAGAAACATGAAGCACCCTGAAGCTGATCGAAAATATCATCAATTCTCAGAAGAGGATACTTATTTTTGATGGTAACCTTGTTCAACTGACGGTAATCTATACACATCCTAAGGGAACCATCTTTCTTTCTCACAAACAAGACCGGAGCGCCCCAAGGTGAAACACTTGGTCGAATGAAGCCCTTATCTAATAGATCCTTTAACAACTCTTTCAACTCTTTAAATCTGCTGGTGCCATTCTGTATGGCGGAATAGAGATAGGACGAGTATCTGGAATGATGTCTATACCGAAATCTATTTCTCTCTCAGGAGGGACTCTGGGTGGGTCATTAAGAAAGACTTCTGGAAACCCTTTTACTATAGGGACTGACTGAATGGGAGGTACCTCAACACTTGAGTCATTAACTCGGACTAAGTGATAGATACAACCCTTCGAAACTAACTTTCTCACCTTAAGGTATGAAATGAAACGACCCTTTGGCACTGCTGAACTACTACTCCACTTTATGACTGGCTTATTAGGAATTTGAAACTTGACAACTCGAATTCTACAATCTATTGATGCATAACAAGCATGATGCCAGTCCATACCTAGAATGACATCGAAATACACCATGTCTAACTCAACTAAATCAACCATGGTGTCTTTGTGATTGATGGAAAAGACACAATCATGATAGACTCGCTCAGCTAGAATAAACTCCCCAACAGGTGTGGAAACACAGTAGGGTTCACAAAGTTTCTCAGGAATAACTTCAAACTTATTTGCAACATAAGGGGTTACAAAAGATAAACTTGCTCCTGGGTCTAGCAAATCATAAACATCAAAAGTAAAGACTTTGATCATACCGGTGACAACATCTGGAGAGTTCTCTTGCTCTTGGCGACTAGTGATTGCATAGAGGCGATTTGCTCCTCTGCCAGTATTGGAAGTAGCTCTTCTAGGTGCAGCCCTGACTGGTTGAGCAACTGATGAAGACTGCGATCTATTGCCTGGATTTCTACTACCTTGCTTATTCTTAGCACACTCTTTCATGAAGTGTCCCTTTTGCCCATACTTGAAACAACCTGTCTGGCCATCACGACACTTACCTGAGTGGTTTCTACCACATCTACCATGTACAAGAGCCCAACTACCTCTTTGTACCACGCTACCTTGAGACTGTGCTGGTCTAGCTCTGAAGTTATGTGAATTCTGGCCATTATACTCACCTTTGTTCTTAGGTGCAGGTGCACTGGCAGATGATGGTGCAAGCCCCTTTTGCTTCTGAAAGGATGAACGATTCACACTACCTTTCTGCTGCCTAGACTCATTTCCTATCTTCGCTTTCTTATTCTTGAACTCCTCTCTATCTCTAAGCTTCTCTTCCTATACCTGTTGCACATAGACCATCAACCTCAAAATGTCCATGTCCCCAATAAGCATTGCTGCCCAGCCCCCTTTGCTTGATAGACGGCCCAACCTAGCAACGAAGAAGCTCATTCTACTTCTCATGTCCTTAACCATCTCCGGAGCATAACGGGATAGTTGGGTGAACATTAACCCATATTCATGAACACTTAGGGAATCCTGCTTAAGTGTGAGGAACTCACGTACCTTGGCCTCTTTCAGTTCCTGGGGAAAGAAACGCCCCAAGAAAGCTTCCTCAAAATAGGCCCAACTCGCAGGTGGTGCATCCTCCGCTCTACCCCCTTTCTACTAATCAAACCGGGTCCTAGCAACATTATTTATCTGGTAAACAACTAGCTCAACTCTCTAAGTATCAACAACACACATCATGTCAGATACCTTCTTCAGTTCCTCAATGAAGTTCTCGGGATCCTCAGTAGTGCTGGAACCAGTGAAACTTGGAGGATTTATCCTCAAGAACTCACGAATCTTTGAAGTGTCAGCCTCTTCTGTCGAGCCCCTCTTTGCTGCCCACCCTGGTTAGTCACAGTTTGGCTCAACATCCGGATAGCCTCACGGAACTCAGCATTGGTGACTTCGCCTTGAGGTTTATCTTCAAGTGCATTGGGTAACTCTTGCTCTTCAACATTTCTCCTAGATGGACGACATCTGAATGCTCTTCATGGAGGCATGATTATCTGAAAACACGCGCAAACACGAATTAGAAGAAACTTTTTAGAGATAAACTCTAACGCGTGAAATGAATGTGAAAGAAGTGAAAGAATTCCTAAATGTTGCAGCTTCCTAATTATAGATGTGACGCACTTCACACTAATAACTAGGATTCTACAAACATGGCTTCATCGACTCCCTAGGACTCTTGAACTATGTGCTCTGATGCCAATTTTGTCACGCCCCAAGCCTACACCCTAGACGTTGCCGGCACTCAAAAACCATTGTTGGCCCCAAGCGAACCCTTGGGCTGGCTTACTTAACTCAGCGGAAGACAATGTTCATATCTATGATGATCAATTAACTTAACTGAACTGAATAATAAAGTACTAAGAATATTTTAAAGATTAAACATTCAACTTGGCCAAAAGTGGCAACCTAAGTCTTTAACATAAGAATGATAATGCAAAGACTACTGAACTACTATCTGTCTATGTAGCCTCTAAAACAAGAGGGATGTCGGGACAGGATCCCCAATCATCCTAACATCTAACAGACTAGAAAACAAATAAAGGAGTCCTCCGAAATGCAATTAGGCTTACCAACAGACTCTAAATGCTCAAGCTGGATCAACGAGGCGTTGGATGCTGATCTTGGTTACCTGCGTCTGCATCATAATAAGATGTAGGCCAATTGGCATCAGTACATTGAATGTACGAGTATGCAAGTTGGAATGCTAACAAACATAGGCTCAAAAGAGATTATGGAAGAAACACCTACCTGACTCTTCTCAACTCATGAATACTCAACTCAATATAAAGCAATAAAACACATGCGATATATATATAAAGCTTATAAAATGACTGAAAACAATCTTAGTTTGTTAAAGATAAAGCAATAACAAACTTAATTTGCTCATTTAAAAAGTAATATAACTTTTGTGGGAGATTCTCTAACCGACAACCACCACTATGAGCCTAAGTGATGGTACAACATTTTACCTCACGTTGCCAATGACTGTTCTATACCTTGCCATCGGTATAGAACCTACACTACTAAGTGGATCCACTAGTTTATGCTAAAAAGCACTAAGGAATCATCTAAAAAGTATGATCCTTTTTCTACCCATGATGGCTACATGGTTTATGGGGGGTTGAGTTAATATGAACTCGCATCCCCATATCGGTGCTCAATACTACTCCCAAAATATACTTAGCTCATATGTTTTTAAAACAACTTCTTCTCTGGTTTGAGATAATTGCTCAAACTTAGATCAAAAAGCTCTCTTGGAATCAATGTTCCCTTTTGTTGTTCAAAACTCTTTTGGAAATCTCAGTTTCCTCTCATCTTAAATGTAAAAACATTTACTCTTGGAAATACTTAGTACCCATATATCATTTTAAAGAAAATGAACTTCGCTCTTAGTCTTTACTCAACTTCAAAACTTAAGTCTTAAAACAAAGTGAAAACATTTTTAAAAGACTTATGAAAACTTGAAATGAACTTCTCTCACTTGACACTTGACTTTTCTTGACTTTTATCTTAACTGCTCTTGTCTTGAATCTTAACTGATCCTTGAATTGAATTTGGATTCAAGGATTATGATTGGTATTTGGAAAGATCTCATGTCGTTTAGGAAAGATTTTTCATAACTAATCATGAGAAAAGACCAAAAATCAAGATTTTAAGGTGGGTCCGCGACGCGAAGGCATAATTAAATTTTGGTCCCGAAAATGTCTTTTGTGGCAGAACACCTCGTGTCAGCTCTGAGATGCGAAGCGAAAACTTCAAATCTGGGAACTAGGCGCGCGACGCGCGGCCACCCTCTGATTTAGTCTGACGAAATCTCTTCTTCGTTTTCCAGCCCCAATTCACCCAACCTTGGTTCTTTTTCTCAAATTACTTTTAAATATAGATACCTACAAATGTACTTAAGAATCTAACTCGAAACAACTCTATAATGCGACGTAACGAACTCAGAAACTTCTCAATTCATCCCAATTCAAGAACCACATTCAAAATCAAGAATTCATGTCAAGAACATCAACTTTCAAAGTCTTTTAGGAAGAATTTCACTGAACTAAACATGTTTGGCGTGTGGGTGAATAAACCCAACACTATGAGAGACTCACATACCTTGTAGGGTCAATTCCTTGGTGAATCCGCAACTAAAATCGGTCGTTCTTGGCGAATCTTGCTTTTCCTCTTCTCCTTTCTCTTGCGTTCTTTCTCCAAAAGCCCCAACACTATTTCTCAAAAGTCTAAACTGAAGTAACTCAGTTTTTACCCCGACTATTTTATTAAAAACGGATTTAATTAATTGGGTAAGGAAAAGACCAAACTACTCTTCAAAAATCCGGATTGGGCATTTCCTTATTCGAACAACCCAACTTCCAAAGGGGATAACTCACTCATACAAACTTGGAATCACTCAAACTTGGCGGCATTGGAAAGATAATTCCAAGATCTTTCCAACCATATCTTGAAGTACATCTAACTCATCCTGAACTAGGAGTTATGGTCGTTTGAATTTGACCAAAAACTCACTTTAACTTACTTAAAATTTTCCAGATTTCCTTATACTTTCCAAAGATAACTATTTCTAGATTTTAAACTTCCTTCTTGTTCTTTCTAGTTGCGATATGTTACAAGATTCACCAACAGGGGTAGAGACGATAAAAGGNAGGTCATCAAGAAAGACTTCTGGAAACTCTTTTACTATAGGGACTGACTGAATGGGAGGTACCTCAACACTTGAGTCATTAACTCGGACTAAGTGATAGATACAACCCTTCGAAACTAACTTTCTCGCCTTAAGGTATGAAATGAAACGGCCCTTTGGCACTGCTGAACTACTACTCCACTTTATACTGGCTCATTAGGAATTTGAAATTTGACAACTCGAGTTCTACAATCTATTGATGCATAACAAGCATGAAGCCAGTCCATACCTAGAATGACATCGAAATACACCATGTCTAACTCAACTAAATCAACCATGGTGTCTTTGTGATTGATGGAAAAGACACAATCATGATAGACTCGCTCAGCTAGAATAGACTCCCCAACAGGTGTGGAAACACAGAAGGGTTCACAAAGTTTCTCAGGAATAACTTCAAACTTATTTGCAACATAAGGGGTTACAAAATATAAACTTGCTCCTGGGTCTAGCAAAGCATAAACATCAAAAGTAAAGACTTTGATCATACCAGTGACAACATCTGGAGAGTTCTCTTGCTCTTGGCGACTAGTGATTGCATAGAGGCGGTTTGCTCCTCTGCCAGTATTGGAAGTAGCTCCTCTAGGTGCAGCCCTGTCTGGTTGAGTAACTGATGAAGACTGGGATCTATTGCCTGGATTTCCACTACCTTGCTTATTCTTAGCACACTCTTTCACGAAGTGTCCCTTTTGCCCACACTTGAAACAACCTGTCTGGCCATCACGACACTTACCTGAGTGGTTTCTACCACATCTACCACGTACAAGAGCCCAACTACCTCTTTGTGCCACGCTACCTTATGACTGTGCTGGTCTAGCTCTGAAGTTATGTGAATTCTGGCCATTATACTCACCTTTGTTCTTAGGTGCAGGTGCACTAGCAGATGATGGTGCAAGCCCCTTTTGCTTCTGAAAGGATGAACGAGTCACACTACCCTTCTGCTGCCTAGACTCATTTCCTGTCTTCGCTTTCTTATTCTTGAACTCCTCTCTATCTCTAAGCTTCTCTTCCTATACTAGTTGCACATAGACCATCAACCTCAAAATGTCCATGTCCCTAATAAGCATTGCTGCCCAGCCCCCTTTGCTTGATAGATGGACCAACCCAGCAACGAAGAAGCTCATTCTACTTTTCATGTCCTTAACCATCTCCGGAGCATAACGGGATAGTTGGGTGAACATCAACCCATATTCATGAACAGTTAGGGAATCCTGCTTAAGTGTGAGGAACTCACGTACCTTGGCCTCTTTCAGTTCCTGGGGAAAGAAACGCCCCAAGAAAGCTTCCTCAAAATAGGCCCAACTCGCAGGTGGTGCATCCTCCGCTCTACCCCCTTTCCACTAATCAAACCGGGTCCAAGCAACATTATTTATCTAGTATGCAGCTAGCTCAACTCTCTAAGTATCAACAATACACATCATGTCAGATACCTTCTTCAGTTCCTCAATGAAGTTCTCGGGATCCTCAGTAGTGCTGGAACCAGTGAAACTTGGAGGATTCATCCTCAAGAACTCACGAATCTTTGAAGTGTCAGCCTCTTCTTGTCGAGCCCCTCTTTGCTGCCCAACTTGGTTAGTCACAGTTTGGCTCAACATCCGGATAGCCTCACGGAACTCAGCATTGGTGACTTCACTTCGAGGTTTAACTTCAGGTGCATTGGGTAACTCTTGCTCTTCAACATTTCTCCTAGATGGACGACATCTGAATGCTCTTCGTAGAGGCATGATTATTTGAAAACACGCGCAAACACGAATTAGAAGAAACTTTTTAGAGATAAACTCTAACGCGTGAAATGAATGTGAAAGAAGTGAAAGAATTCCTAAATTGTGCAGCCTCCTAATTATAGATGTGACGCGCTTCACATCGATAACTAGGACTCTGCAAACATGGCTTCATCGACTCCCTAGGACTCTTGAACTCTGTGCTCTGATACCAAGTTTGTCACGCCCCAAGCCTACACCCTGGACGTGGCCGGCACTCAAAAACCATTGTTGGCCCCAAGCGAACCCTTGGTCTGACTTACTTAACTCAGCGTAAGACAATGTTCATATCTATGATGATCAATTAACTTAACTTAACTGAATAATAAAGTACTAAGAATATTTTAAAGATTAAACATTCAACTTGGCCAAAAGTGGCAACCCAAGTCTTTAACATAAGAATGATAATGCAAAGACTACTGAACTACTATCTGTCTATGAAGCCTCTAAAACAAGAGGGATGTCGGGACAGGATCCCCAATCATCCTAACATCTAACAGACTAGAAAACAAATAAATGAGTCCTCCGGAATGCAAAGAGGCTCACCAACAGACTCTAAATGCTCAAGCTGGATCAACGAGGCGCTGGATACTGATCCTATTACCTGCGTTTGCATCATAATAAGATATAGGCCAATTGGCATCAGTACATTAAATGTACGAGTATGCAAGTTGGAATGCTAACAAACATAGGCTCAAAAGAGATTATGGAAGAAACACCTACCTGACTCTTCTCAACTTATGGATACTCAACTCAATATAAAGCAATAAAACACATGCGATATATATATAAAGCTTATAAAATGACTGAAAACAATCTTAGTTCGTTAAAGATAAAGCAATAACAAACTTAACTTGCTCATTTAGAAAGTAATATAACTTCTGTGGGAGATTCTAATCGACAACCACCACTATGATCCTAAGTGATGGTACAATGTTTTACCTCACGTTGCCAAGGACCGTCCTATACNAATTGGCATCAGTACATTAAATGTACGAGTATGCAAGTTGGAATGCTAACAAACATAGGCTCAAAAGAGATTATGGAAGAAACACCTACCTGACTCTTCTCAACTTATGGATACTCAACTCAATATAAAGCAATAAAACACATGCGATATATATATAAAGCTTATAAAATGACTGAAAACAATCTTAGTTCGTTAAAGATAAAGCAATAACAAACTTAATTTGCTCATTTAAAAAGTACTATAACTTTTGTGGGAGATTCTCTAACTGACAACGACCACTATGAGCCTAAGTGATGGTACAACATTTTACCTCACGTTGCCAATAACTGTCCTATACCTTGCCATCGGTATAGAACCTAAACTGCTAAGTGGATCCACTAGTCTATGCTAAAAAGCACTAAGGAATCATCTAAAAAGTATGATCCTTTTTCTGCCCATGATGGCTACATGGTTTATGGGGGGTTGAGTTAATATGAACTCGCATCCCCATATCGGTGCTCAATACTACTCCCAAAATATACTTAGCTCATATGTTTTTAAAACAACTTCTTCTCTGGTTTGAGATAATTGCTCAAACTTAGCTCAAAAAGCTCTCTTGGAATCAATGTTCCCTTTTGTTGTTCAAAACTCTTTTGGAAATCTCAGTTTCCTCTCATCTTAAATGTAAAAACATTTACTCTTGGAAATACTTAGTTCCCATATATCATTTTAAAGAAAATGAAATTCGCTCTTACTCTTTACTCAACTTCAAAACTTAAGTCTTAAAACAAAGTTAAAACATTTGTAAAAGACTTATGAAAACTTGAAATGAACTTCTCTCACTTTGCACTTGACTTTTCTTGACTTTGATTTTAACTGCTCTTGTCTTGACTCTTAACTGATCCTTGAATTGAATTTGGATTCAAGGATTATGATTGGTGTTTGGAAAGATCTCATGTCGTTTAGGAAAGATTTTTCATAACTAATCATGAGAAAAGACCAAATATCAAGATTTGAAGGTGGGTACGCGACGCGAAGGCATAATTAAATTTTGGTTCCGAAAATGTCTTTTGTGGCAGAACACCTCGTGTCAGCTCTGAGATGCGAAGCGGAAACTTCAAATCTGGGAACTAGGCGCGCGACGCGCGGCCACTTTTTGATTTCGTCTGACGAAATCTCTTCTTCGTTTTCCAGCCCCAATTCACCCAACCTTGGTTATTTTTCTCAAATTACTTTGAGATACAGATACCTAGTAAATGTACTTAAGAATCTAACTCGAAAAAACTCTATAATGCGACGTAATGAACTCAGAAACTTCTCAATTCATCCCAATTCAAGAACCACATTCAAATTCAAGAATTCATGTCAAAAACATCAACTTTCAAACTCTTTTAGGACGAATTTCACTGAACTAAACATGTTTGGCGTGTGGGTGAATGAACCCAACGCTATGAGAGACTCACATACCTTGTAGGGTCAATTCCTTGGTGAATCCGCAACCAAAATCGGTCGTTCTTGGCGAATCTTGCTTTTCCTCTTCTCCTTTCTCTTGCGTTCTTTCTCCAAAAGCCCCAACACTATTTCTCAAAAGTGTAAACTGAAGTAACTCAGTTTTGACCCCAACTATTTTATTAAAAACGGATTTAATTAATTGGGTAAGGAAAAGACCAAACTACTCTTCAAAAATCCGGATTGGGCATTTCCTTATTCGAACAACCCAACTTCCAAAGAGGATAACTCACTCATACGAACTTGGAATCACGCAAACTTGGCGGCATTGGAAAGATAATTCCAAGATCTTTCCAACCATATCTTGAAGTACATCTAACTCATCCTGAGCTAGGAGTTATGGTCGTTTGAATTTGACCAAAAACTCACTTTAACTTGCTTAAAATTTTCCAGATTTCCTTATACTTTCCAAAAATAACTATTTCCAGATTTTAAACTTCCTTCTTGTTCTTTCTAGTTGCGAGATGTTACAAGATTCACCAACAGGGGTAGAGACGGAAAAAAGGTCTATCAATACATTCGGAAGAACATCAACCCTCATAGCCACATATGAAGTCACAATAGAAAAGGTAGCATCGAGATTGAGCAAAGCATAAAAATCAAGATGAAGACTTTCAACATACCAGTAACCATATCGTGGGAGCCCTCTTGTTCATGGCGAATTTGAAGTGCATAAAACCGGTTTTGCTTTTGAGCATTTGAACCTGAGCCACTAGGTGGAGCTTGCATACCATCCTTTCCCTTGTAATTTTTAGAAGGACAATCCCTCAAGTGGTGGCCACTTTTTCCACAACTAAAACAATTATTCGTACCCATCAAGCATGCATTTTCTCGGATGACTTTTTCCATATTTTTGACATGCGGGAATCGAAGAACCATTTCCACCACCATTTTTTCCTTGAGGTTTATGGTTAGACACCCTTTACTTGTTAAACTTAGAAGCTGGAGCATTGAAGGAATCTTGACCGAAAAATATTTGTCGGAACTTAGAACGACCATGTCAATCGGACCTTGAATGTGAAAATTCACCTTCACAGGTCTTCGCCCTCTTTGCCTCCCTGGACTTTTCCTTAAGTTTATCCTCTTCGATTTGTTGAGCATGAATACGAGAAATTTCTATTTCTTTAATGAGCATGGTGGTACGACATTCTTTAACCACCATTTTGGACACACCTGAGACAAATTTGATTATCTTTGCCCTAGAGTCGGCAACCATAGTAGGAGCATAACTAGAAAATTGTGTGAACTTCAAGGCTTACTCCTTCACACTTATATTTCCTTGACAAAGGTTGATGGATTCAAGTACCTTGGCCTTTCTCATCTCAAGGGGAAGGAACCTATTAAGGAAAACACTTTTAAACTTTTCCCAATCAAGAGGACCCGCATTAACCACCCTATATATCTTCTATTGGTTAAATCAAACTTGAGCAACACTCTTAAGTTGATAAGCAACTAATTCCACCTTTTCCACTAGCGTCACTCCCATGATCATCAACACCTTGTATACCTCATCAATAAACTCTTGAGGATCTTCCTCAACCTTGGAACCATGAAACTCCAGAGGATTCATCCTAGCAAAGTCTCTCACTCTAGTTGCCGCCGTACCCATATTTGGATTCACGGGGACCACAACCTTCCTATTGGCTTGGTCCATCATGGCTTGAGCCAATATGTCACACCCCGAGCCTTCACTCTGGGCAGGACTGACACTCGAGAACCATTGTTGGCCCCAAGCGAACCCTTGACCTGGCTCACTACTCAGCGGAAGACTTTACTCAACAAGATACACTCACGAAAATACTTAGAATGTTGTAAATGAAACATTCACTAGGCAATAAGGCAAACTCAAGTCTCAACATAACCAAATGAAAATGTAAAGACAAATAAACTAACTAGCTGTCTATGAAGCCTCTAACAACTAAGATGGACGTCGGGACAAGACCCACGACATCCTAATGAAATAACTATAAAGCAGTAAAAATGGGTCCTTCGAAAGCAAAGAGGCTCACCAACTGACTCTGAGTGCTCAACTGGATCAACGATGCGTTGGATGCTGATCCTGGTTACCTGTATCTGTATCATAAAACGGTGCAGGCCAAATGACATCAGTACATTGAATGTACGAGCATGCGAGGGGAAACTAAACATGACATAAGCTTGATAGGAATCTGAAAAGAATACTTACCTTAGCTTTACTCAACTCATGAATACTCAAGTCAAATGCAAAGTAATATAACAATAAAGGTGCAGTTTATACAAAGCATTTCAAACAATATGTGACAACTAAATGTGTTAAAGAAATACAATAACAACTCAGTTTACATATAAAGTAATATAATACTAGGGGAGTCTCTCTAACCAACAACCATCACTATGAGCTAATGTGATGATACAATGTCTCGCCCACGCTGCCAGAACTGTCCTATAACTTGCCGTGATATAGAATGCCTCAACTAAGTGGATCCACTAGTCTATGCTAAAAAATACTAAGGAATCATCTAAAAAGTATGACCCTTTATACCCATGATGGCTACGTGGTTTATGGCAACTTGAGTTATTGTGAACTCAACCCTATATAGGTGCTCAATACTACTCCAAAAATATACTCATCTCATATGTTGAAAAACAAAACTCTTTCTATTGTTTGAGATAATTACTCAAAAACTAGCTCAAAGGCTCTCTTGGAAATCAGTGTTTTCTCTCTTATATGAATGTGAAAACATTTACTCTTTAGGAATACATAGTCCCGATATACTCTTTTGAAGAAAAGAACTTTGATCTTTACTCTTTACTCAACTCAAAACTCAAGTCTTAAAACAAAGTTAAAACGTTTGCAAAAGACTTTTGAAATGACTCTAAGAACTTTCTAGACTTGGCTCTTAACTTTCCTTGAATTTGAATTTATGGATTCAAGTATTTTTATTTCTAATAGGAAAGGTCTCATGATGTTTAAGAGTGTTTTTAGATAGTTAAACATGAGAAATGATTAAGAAATCACGGTCTGGAAGCAAGTCCGCGACTCGGAGATGCATTTAAATATTTGGTCGCTGTCACGACCCGAGAGCACCCCCTAGTTGTAACCGGCGTACTCGACCTCTCGGAGGTCTAATACAAGCCTCTTAGCATTCATTCATCGCATAAAACTAAAAACCATAATGAATTAAAAACTTTCTTTACAACGAAGACATTTCATTAAAATAGTAAGCGGAAGACTTCTAGACTTTATACACTTACGTCTCAAACCATCTAATACTTTGAATACAACATTGGGATTAAGCCCATACAAAACTTAAGCAAATACTAGAAAGACATTAAAAAAAAGGACATGTAGGGTATTGTCCTCGAATCTATGAGGACTCACCAAGTCTTCATCTTCAACACTTAGAAACCTATCAAGTAGTCATGACATGTCACCATCTCCAAATCCCTACACTTTAGTCAAAAAGGGAAAGAAAGGAGGTTAGCACAATTAAGTACTAAGTATGGAGACCATGCAAGAAAATATGCACAACGGACACTTACAAGAAATGTATGCTTTCATATCATTTTGATAAAACCTTCACTTCACAAGTATAAGAGACATAATACAAGTCAATGTTCACATATAAAACCATAGCCAACCGTATACATACTCAACATATATGCATATACAACCCATGCTTAACTTTAAAGGAACACATGCCATTTCATTACCATAGGACCTCTACCTAATATAACCTTAAGACAC
>NC_064284.1:29011082-29091333 GCF_019186545.1 Solanum stenotomum
AATTCACAATAATACCACACAAGAACAAGATATAACACTTCTACCAAAGGTGGATTCAACCTACCAAAAACAATCAATTCAATAAAGAGAGTTCAAGCTTTCTTACCATAATTCAAAGCCATAGCCAAAATCACCAAAATCCAAGCAATCACCAATACTTCACCCATAAGGCTTACCACCCTTAATTCACCCATTATCAACAATTAATCATGAATAAACATTAAACAACACAAGAGATATCAATACAATTCACTTTACACATAATTTCATCAACTTTGAATTTATAGAAATAGACCCACTTCATAAACACGTTTTAGGGTTTTGTAGAATACAAGGATTCATGGAGTTTTTCATCTTAAAACATCAAATAAACATCAATAATATCATAACTTATCATTTGAAATCGTTTCATGCAAGAACCCTTGAGTTTGAGTAGAAATTAGGCTTTTTCACAAACTTTGGAAAAGTTGAAAACCATTTGAAATTGGCTCTAGGGTGATAGCTTGCCCTAGATAAAGATCTCCCATACCTTTACTAAGATTCCCCAAGAAATTTGATGAAGAAAACGTCTTGCATCCACAACCCTAGCTCCCACTTCTTCTTCTTCTTCTTCTTTGAGTTAGAGAGAGATATAGAGAGAGAAAGAACTTGGGATTTGATTTGGGAAAATAATGAGTTAAAGGAATGTTTTAAGACCCAAAACCATTTAAAATCAACCCCACATAATAAACAATTAAAACGAAATTACATAAAAAAACCCTCATAGAACCTCATTATAAAGTCAACACAAAGTCATAGGCTCTTGCTTAACCTATCATTTTTCCGAGTCGTTACAGTCGCAAAATAATTTTTGAGGCTTTTTCCCATCCTGAGGAACAGGTCCGTGTGTGTACCTGGTACTTAGATTCGTCCGACTTTTTGCATCTTCATTTTCCAGTCCCAATTTGCCTAAATTTGATTTTTTTTCTCAGTATCTCTTTAGATTCAGGTATCCAAAACATATACACAAGAATCTAACTCAAAGTAACTCTGATACTCGACATTAAACTCTCAAGAACTCCTCAATCTCAACCCAAATTCAAGAACAAAAGTAATTCAAGAACACCCATCAAGAACATTCAAACTTCCAATCTTTTTAAGACGAATTCACGTTGAAATAACATGTTTGGCACGTGGGTGAGTAAACCCAACATTATGAGAGTCTCACATACCTTGTAGGATCAAATCCTTGATGAAATCCGTAATTAATTCGTTACGAAGACGACGATATCTTGATTTTCCTCTTTTCTTCTCTCTTGAATTCTTCTCTCTAAAGCCCTAGCGTGAATTTTTAATTGTGCAAACTGAACCAATTCAGTTTTGACCTTAATTAATTTACTAAAAATGAATTCAATCAAGTGGGTATGGAAAAGACCAAAATACCCCTTATATATCCGGTTTTGGTTTTCCTTAGCTAGACAACCCAACTTTGAATGGCCATATCTCCCTCATACGATCTCGGAATCGCGCAAACTCAGCGGCGTTGGAAATATAATTTAAAGATATTTCCTACGGTATCTTGTACCACACCTAACTCANCCATCATGGCTTGAGCCAATATGTCACACCCCGAGCCTTCACTCTGGGCAGGACTGACACTCGAGAACCATTGTTGGCCCCAAGCGAACCCTTGACCTGGCTCACTACTCAGCGGAAGACTTTACTCAACAAGATACACTCACGAAAATACTTAGAATGTTGTAAATGAAACATTCACTAGGCAATAAGGCAAACTCAAGTCTCAACATAACCAAATGAAAATGTAAAGACAAATAAACTAACTAGCTGTCTATGAAGCCTCTAACAACTAAGATGGACGTCGGGACAAGACCCACGACATCCTAATGAAATAACTATAAAACAGTAAAAATGGGTCCTTCGAAAGCAAAGAGGCTCACCAACTGACTCTGAGTGCTCAACTGGATCAACGATGCGTTGGATGCTGATCCTGGTTACCTGTATCTGTATCATAAAACGGTGCAGGCCAAATGACATCAGTACATTGAATGTACGAGCATGCGAGGGGAAACTAAACATGACATAAGCTTGATAGGAATCTGAAAAGAATACTTACCTTAGCTTTACTCAACTCCTGAATACTCAAATCAAATGCAAAGTAAAACAACAATAAAAGTGCAGTTTATACAAAGCATTTCAAACAATATGTGACAACTAAATGTGTTAAAGAAATACAATAACAATCACTATGAGCTAATGTGATGATACAATGTCTCGCCCACGCTGCCAGAACTGTCATATAACTTGTCGTGACATAGAATGCCTTAACTAAGTGGATCCACTAGTCTATGCTAAAAAACACTAAGGAATCATCTAAAAAGTATGACCCTTTATACCCATGATGGCTACGTGGTTTATGGAGACTTGAGTTATTGTGAACTCAACCCCATATAGGTGCTCAATACTACTCCAAAAATATACTCAGCTCATATGTTTAAAAACAAAACTCTTTCTGTTGTTTGAGATAATTACTCGAAAACTAGCTCAAAGGCTCTCTTGGAAATCAGTGTTTCCTCTCTTATATGAATGTGAAAACATTTACTCTTTTGGGAATACATAGTCCCGATATACTCTTTTGAAGAAAAGAACTTTGATATTTTCTCTTTACTCAACTCAAAACTCAAGTCTTAAAACAAAGTTAAAACGTTTGCAAAAGACTTTTGAAATGACTCTAAGAACTTTCTAGACTTGGCTCTTAACTTTCCTTGAATTTGAATTTATAGATTCAAGTATTTTTATTTGTGATAGGAAAGGTCTCATGATGTTTAAGAGTGTTTTTAGATAGTTAAACATCAGAAACGATTAAGAAATCACGGTCTGGAAGCAAGTTCGCGACGCGAAGATGCATTTAAATATTTGGTCGCAAAATAAATTTTGAGGCTTTTTCCCATCCTAAGGAACAGGTCCGTGTGTGTACCTCGTACTCAGATTAGTCTGACTTTTTCCATCTTCATTTTCCAGCCCCAATTTGCATAAATTTGATTTTTTTTCTCAATATCTCTTTAGATTCAGGTATCCAAAACATATACACAAGAATCTAACTCAAAGTAACTCGAATACTCGACATTAAACTCTCGAGAACTCCTCAATCTCAACCCAAATTCAAGAGCAAAAGTAATTCAAGAACACCCATCAAGAACATTCAAACTTCCAATCTTTTAAAGACGAATTCACGTTGAAATAACATGTTTGGCACGTGGGTGAGTGAACCCAACGTTATGAGAGTCTCACATACCTCGTAGGATCAAATCCTTGACGAAATCCGCAATTAATTTGTTACGAAGACGACGATATCTTGATTTTCCTCTTTTCTTCTCTCTTGAGTTCTTCTCTCTAAGGCCCTAGAGTGGATTTTTAATTGTGCAAACTGAACCAATTTAGTTTTGACCCTAATTAATTCACTAAAAATGAATTCAATCAAGTGGGTATGGAAAAGACCAAAATACCCCTTATATATCCGGTTTTGGTTTTCCTTAGCTAGACAACCCAACTTTGAATGGCCATATCTCCCTCATACGATCTCGGAATCGCGCAAACTCAGCGGCGTTGGAAATATAATTTAAAGATATTTCCTACGGTATCTTGTACCACACCTAACTCATCTTGAGCTAGGAGTTATGGTCGTTTGAAGCTGACCAAAAACTCATACTTAACATAACAAATTTTCCAAAATTTCATTCTTTCAAAAAATGACTCTTTCTAATTCTAGCTCTTTCACTTAGCGAGATGTTACAATATCTCCCTCTTGGGAACTTTCATCCTTGAATGAGATTACCCCTAGTAAGCTAAGAGCGTAACATCAAATATTCAATTTAATCACCCAACAATCAAATCTAACATATTAAGCATATAAATTAAAGAGTACTAAGAAGAGAATTAATACCTTGATATGGAATTTCTCCAGGCTCAAAGAGATGTGTGTATCTCTTATTCATATCCTCCTCAGTCTTCTAAGTAGCTTCCCCAATAAAATGATTTCTCCAAAGAACTTTAACTGATGCTACTTCCTTGGTCCTCAACTTGCGCACATGACGGTCTAGAATCTGAACATGGATCTCCTCATAAGACAAGCTATCCTTGATACCAATATCTTCAGTTGGTATGATAAGTGAAACATCTCCCATGCACTTCTTCAACATGGAAATATGAAATACCAGATGGACCGCTGCTAACTCTTGTGGTAGTTCCAACTCATAAGCTACATTACCAATCCTTTTGGATATCTGTAAGGGTCAATATACCGGGGACTAAGCTTCCCCTTCTTACCAAATCTCATAACACCCTTCATTGGTGAAACTTTAAAGTATACCCAATCATCTACTTCAAACTCTAACTCTCTTCTCCTAATATCAATGTAGGATTTTTGACGACTCTGCGCTATTTTCAACCTCTCTTGAATAACTTTCACTTTCTCCATAGCTTGATGAACTAAGTTTGGTCCTATCAACTTAGCTTCACCAACTTCAAACCATCCAATAGAAGATCCGCATCTTTTCCCATAAAGAGCTTCATAAGAAGCCATTTGGATGCTAGAGTGGTAACTATTATTGTAAGCAAACTCTATGAGAGGTAGGTGATCATCCCAATTACCTTTGAAGTCAATCACACAGGCCCTCAACATATCTTCTAGAGTCTGAATAGTGCGCTTTGCTTGACCATATGTCTGAGAATGAAAAGTAGTACTTAAGTTCACCTCTGAACCCAAGCCTTTCTGAAAAGAATTCCAGAACTGTGCAGTAAATTGTGCACCTCTATCTGATATAATTGAAACAGGGACCCCATGAAGTCTTACTACCTCTTGAATGTATAAGTTGGCATAATCCTCTGCTGAATAGGTAGTCTTTACAGGCAAAAAATGGGTTGATTTGGTCATTTGATCCACAATCACCCAAATAGAATCATGTTGCCTGCGAGATCGTGGCAAACCATTAATAAAGTCCATATTAATCATCTCCCACTTCCATTCTAGAAGTTCTATATTCTGAGCCATACCATCGAGCCTTTGATGCTCCACTTTAACTTGTTGGCAATTCAGATACTTAGCAACAAATTCTGCATTTCCCTTCTTCATACTACTCCACCAATAAACCTCTCTCAAATTGCGATACATCTTTGTCGAACCTAGATGGATAGAATATTTGGAGCTATGAGCTTCCTCCATGATCCTTTCTTGAAGTTCATCCACCTTGGTACATAAAACCTACCTTGATACATCAATACAACATCTCCCCCTTGTTCAAAAGCCATTTCTTTTTGCTTATGAACATTTGCCTTCAACTTAAGCAAAATAGGATCTTGGTCTTGCTTCTCTTTTACTTCTGACACTAATGATGATTCAACCCCATTCATCACCACTATTCCTCCTTCTATGGAATCCTTTAGTCGAACTCCTAATCGTTGAAGTCTGTGTATATCTTTTGTTAACTCTTTCTTATCTTCCTCAAAATGGGCGGTACTACCCATAAACAATCTACTCAAAGCATCAACAACAACATTAGCCATACCTGGGTGATAAAGAATATTCATGTCATAATCCTTGAGTAGCTCTAACCACCTTCACTGTCTAAGATTAAGCTCTTTCTGACTAAACACATACTGAAGACTCTTGTGATCAGTGAATACATCAACATGAACACCATATAAATAAAGAAGCCATATTTTCAAAGCAAGTACTACGACACCCAACTCTAGATCATGGGTTGGGTAATTCTTCTCATGAACCTTAAGTTGTTAGGAGGCATAAGCTATTACTTTGCCATTCTGCATTAACACACAACCCAAACCAACTCTAAATGCATCACAATATAAAACAAAGTCTTGCATATCTTCTGGTAAGGTAAATACTTGTAATATCTCTCTATTCGAAAGAACTAGAAAGAGTTAGAATTATAAATAGTCATTTTTGGAAATAATGAAAAATCTGGAAATTTGTTAAGTTATGTTAAGTTTGGGTTTTTGGTCAACTTTAAACGACCATAACTCCTTGATCAGGATGAGTTAGGTGTGCTTCCAAATACCGTAGGAAATATCTTAGAATTATCTTTCCAAAGCCACTGAGTTTGCGCGTATGACTGAGATATGCCCATTTGAAGTTGAGCTGTTCAAATAAGGAAAGTCTAAGCTGGATTTTGGAAGGGTATTTTAGTCTTTTCCTTACCCATTTATTTTAATTCATTTTTAGTAGTTTATTTAGGGTCTAATAAGAATTAGACCAGTTTAGAAAAGTTGAAGTTCACGTTAGGGATTGGAGAAAAGAGAAAGGAGAAGAAAGGAGAAGAAAAGTCAAGATTCGTCAAGTACTTCAAGAATCTCTTGTGGATTTCGTCAAGGGGTGATCCCTCTGAGGTATGTGAGATCACATAGCATTGGGTTAGTTCAACCACACATCAATCATGATTCAATTCAGCGAAGTATATTGATTTGAAAGTTAATCCTATGAGTTCTTGATAAAATTTCGTTTGAATTCTTGTGGGTTGAGTGTTGTTGAAATTTATTGAGTTTGATTCATGATTTTAGGTGTGTTTTAGATTAGAATCTAGTATATATTGATGGTATAGTTGATTCTAAGTATTTAGGGAAAGAACCAAGTCGAAATAAGGGGTTTAGAGTTGAAAAACGAAGGAGAAAAGTCATAGTGCACCTGGGCAGGGGCTTGGGGCGTTGCCCCTCTCAGAGCCCCAAGAAGAGGCCTCTGAAGTTTGGGCTCTGGGGCACCGCGCAAGCCAGAAGTCCCCACCCTAGCCTCTGAAATTCATAGGTTGGCGCCCCGCGCCTCTCAGAGCGCCCAGGACACCAGTTCTTCCCATTCTTCTCCCATCTTTCTGTACTAGTTCCTTAGCAACGTTCCTATATTTTTTAGTTGATTCCAACACTCTAAGGTACGTCTAAACATCATGAAATCATCCATAAAAATGAGATCATGAACCTTGAATCCATAATTCAATTCAAGGAAAGTTAAGAGTCAAGTCTAGAAATTATGAATCAAGTCAAGAGAAGTTCATTAGGTTTTTCAAAAGTCTTTCATAAACGTTTTACTTTTGTTTTTAAGACTTAAGCTTTGAGTTGACTAAAGAGTAAGAGTAAGATTTCATTTCTTCAAATATTATATGGGAACTAATTATTCTCAAAAGTTAAAATGTTCACATTTGAATAAGAAGGGAAACACCGATTTCTAAGAGAGCTTTTAAGTTAAGTTTTGAGTAATTATCTCAAACCAAAGAAAGAGTTTTGTTTTTTTAAAAAAACATATGAGCTAAGTATATTTTGGGAGTAGTATTGAGGACCGATATAAGGATGTGAGTTCATAATAACTCAAGTCTCCATAAACCATGTAGCCATCATGAGTAGAGAATTATCATACTTTTTAGATGATTACTTAAGTGAATTTTTTAGCATAGACTAGTGTATCCACTTAGTTAAGGTGTTTTATATAATGGCAAAGTATAGGAAAATTCTAGCAGCATGGGCAAGACGTTGTATCATCACTTAGGCTCATAGTGATAGTTGTCGATTAGAGAAACTCTCACAATATTATATTACTTTACATGTAAACTAAGTTATTATTCAATTTCTTTAACAAATTGAGTTATCATCTACTGTTTTAAATGCTTTGTATAAACTGTACCTTTATTATTGTTTTTACTTTGCATTTGAGTTGAGTATTCATGAGTTGAGTAAAGCCAAGGTAGATGTTCCTTTCAGATTCCTTTCAAGCTTATGTTATGTTTAGTTTTCCCTTTACATACTCGTACATTCAATGTACTGATATCATTTGGCCTACATTGTTTTATGATGTAGAAATAGGAAATCAGGATCAACATCCAGAGACCCGCTGATCCAGTTGAGCACTCAGAGTTAGTTTGTGAGCCTTCTTGCATTTTGGAGGACTCTTTTTTGCTTTGCTTTTAGTATTTCAGTTGTTAGGATGATCGGGGGTCTTGTCCTCACATCCTTCTTTGTTTAAGAGGTTTTATATGCGAGTGGTTATAGTTATTTAGTCTTTCCATTTTCAGTTGTATACGTTTAAGACTGAAGTTTCCATTTTCGATAAGTCTAATATTCTTTAAGACATTACATGAGTTATCCTATTGAGACTATTTCTTGTGTTTAAGTTTTTCGCTGAGTAAGTAAGCCAGGCCAAGGGTTCGCTTGGGGCCAACAATGATTCTCGAGTGACAGTCCCACCCAAGGTGTAGGCTCAGGGTGTGACAAACTTGGTATCAGAGCGCAAAGTTCAAGAGTCCTAGAAAGTCTATAAAGCCGTGTCTGTTGAGTCCTAGTTATCGGTGTGAAGCGCGCCACATCTATAATTAGGAGGTTGCAAGACTTAGGAAATACTCATTTCATGTGATAAAGTTCATCTCTATAAAGTCTCTTTCTAATTCGTGCTTGCGCGTGTTTTTCAGTTAACCATACCTCTACGAAGGGCTGTCCGAGGTCGTCCGCTAGGAGGAACGTTGAGGAGCAAGGTGTACCTAATGCACCTGAAGTGCAACCCCAAGGGGAAGTCACCAATGTAGAGTTCTGGGAAGTGATCAGGATGTTAAGCTAAGTTGTGACCAACCAAGCTGGGCAACAAAGGGGGTATCGACAAGTAGTAGCCGATACTTCAAGGATTGGAGAGTTCTTGAGGATGAATCCCCTAAGTTTCACTGGTTCAAACACCACTGAGAATCCGTAGAATTTTGTTGAGGAATAACAAAAGGTATTTGAGGTCATGCATGTTACCGATGTTGAGTGAGTTGAGCTAGCTGCATATCAACTGAAGAATGTTGCTAGGACTTGGTTTGACCAGTGGAAGAAGGCTAGAGCTGAGGGAGCACCACCTGCGAGTTGGGCTTGTTTTGAGAAGGCTTTCTTGGGACGTTTCTTCCCCGAGAACTGAGAGAGGCCAAGGTACGAGAGTTTCTCACTCTTAAGCAAGATTCACTAAGTGTTCATGAGTATGGGTTGAAGTTCACCCAACTATCCCGTTATGCTTCGGAGATAGTTGCGGATATGAGGAGTAGATGAGTTTGTTTGTTGCTGGGCTGTTTCGTCTGTCGAGTAAGGATGGTAAGGCTGCAATGCTAATATGTGACATGGATATAGCATGGTTGATGGTTTATGTGCAGCAGGTTGGGGAGGAGAAGCTGAGGAATATGGAGGAATTCAGAAATACGAAGGCTAAGACGTTAGGGAATGAGTCCGGGCAACAAAGAAATAATGCGAACCGGTCTTCTTTCCAACAAAAGCAAAAGGGACCTGCTCTATCATCTGCTAGTGCACCTGCACCCAGAAACAAATGTGAGTACAATAGTCAGAATTCACAACACTTCAGGGATAAACTTGCCCAATCTCAGGGTAGTGTGGCGCAAGGAGGTAACTGGGCTCCTGCATATGCTAAGTGTGGTAGAGCCTACCCAGGTAAATGTTGCAATGGCTCCACAGGTTGTTTCAAGTATGGACAAGAGGTTCACTTCATGAAAGAGTGCCCTAAGAACCAGCAAGGTAATGAAAATCAGGGCAATAGAGCCCAATCTTCATCAGTTGCTCTACCTCCACCAGACAGGGCTACACCTAGAGGAGCTACTTCTGGTACTAGTGGAGGAGAAAACCGCCTTTATGCAATCACTAGTCGTCAAGAGCAAGAGAATTCTCCATATGTTGTCATTGGTATGATCAAAGTCCTTAATCTTGATGTTTATGCTTTGCTAGACCCAGGAGCAAGTTTATCTTTTGTGACTCCTTATGTTGCAAATAATTTTGATGTTCTTCCTGAGAAACTTTGTGAACCCTTTTCTGTTTCTACACCTGTTGGGGAGTCTATTCTAGCTGAGTGAGTATATCATGATTGTGTCGTTTCCATCAATCACAAGAATACCATAGTTGATTCAGTTGAGTTAGACATGGTAGATTTATATGTCATTCTTGGTATGGACTGGCTTCATGCCTGTTATGCCTCCATTGATTGTAGAACTCGAGTTATTAGGTTTCAAATTCCTAATGAGCCAGTTATAGGGTGGAGTAGCAGTTTAGCAGTGCCTAAGGGTCGTTTCATTTCGTACCTTAAGGCGAGAAAGTTAGTTTCCAAGGGATGTGTCCATCACTTAGTCCGAGTTAATGACTCTAGTGTTGAGATACCTCATATTCAGTCAGTTTCAGTAGTAAAAAAGTTTCAAGAAGTCTTTCCTGATGATCTTCCCGGAGTTCCTCCTGAGAGAGAAATAAACTTCAGTATATACATTCTTCTAGATGCTCGTCCAATAACTATTCCACTATATAGAATAGCTCCAGCAGAGTTGAAAGAGCTAAAAGAGCATTTGAAAGATCTCCTAGATAAAGGTTTCATTCGACCAAGTGTCTCACCTTGGGCTGCTCCGGTCTTATTTGTGAGAAAGAAAGATGGTTCCCTTAGGATTTTTATAGATTACCGTCAATTGAACAAGGTTACCATCAAGAATAAGTATCCTCTTCCGAGAATTGATGATATTTTTGATCAACTTCAGGGTGCTACCTGTTTCTCTAAGATAGACCTTAGATCAGGCTACCATCAGTTGAGGGTAAGGGATTGTGATATCCCAAAAATAGCATTTAGGACCTGTTATGGTCATTATGAGTTCCTAGTTATGTCCTTTGGTTTGACCAATGCACTTGCAACATTCATGGACCTTATGAATAGAGTATACAAGCCTTATTTAGATATGTTTGTTATCGTATTCATTGATGACATACTAATCTATTTGAGGAATGAAGAAGATCATGATAGTCATCTCAGAATAGTTCTCCAAACTCTAAAGGATATAGAATTATATGCCAAGTTCTCTAAGTGTGAGTTTTAGCTTGAGTCTGTGGCATTCTTAGGCCACGTTGTGTCTGGAGAGGGAATTAAAGTTGATACCCAGAAAATAAGGCAGTGCAGAATTGACCTAGACCCACATCTCCAACTGATATTAGGAGTTTCTTGGGGTTGGCTGGACATTATAAAAGGTTCGTAAAGGGGTTCTCGTCTATTTCATCCCCTTTGACCAAGTTGACTAAAAAAAACAATGAAGTTTCAGTGGTCTGGTCTGAAGCTTGTGATAAAAGATTTTGGGAATTGAAAAAGAGGTTGACTGCTGCCCAATATTAACCTTACCAGAAGGTACGCAAGGCTTTATTGTGTAATGTGATATGTCTAAAGTTGGTTTGGGTTGTGTGTTAATGTAGAATGGCAAAGTTATACCTTATGCCTCGAGATAGTTGAAAGTCCATGAGAAGAATTCCCCCACTCATGACTTAGAGTTGGCTGTTGTAGTATTTGCTTTGAAAATATGGAGTCATTATCTTTATGGTGTTCATGTGGATGTGTTCACCGATCACACGAGTTTTTGGTATGTGTTTAGTCAGAAATAGCTTAATCTCAAACAAATGAGGTAGTTAGAACTACTCAAGGATTATGACATGAGTATTCTTATCACTGAGGTAAGGCAAATGTCGTTGATGATGCCTTGAGCAGGTTGTCTATGGGTAGTACCGCCCATTTTGAGGAAGATAAGAAGGAGCTAGCTAGAGATGTGCATAGACATGCACGATTAGGAGTTCGACTAATGGATTCCACAGAAGGAGGAGTAGGGGTGATGAATGGGGCTGAATCATCTTTAGTGTCTGAAGTTAAAGAGAAACAAGACCAATACCCTATTTTGCTTGAATTAAAGGCAAATGTTCATAAGCAAAAAGTGATGGCTTTTGAACAAAGGGGAGATGGTGTGTTGAGGTATCAATGTAGGATGTGTGTACCAAGGGTGGATGAGCTCTAAGAGAGGATCATGGAGGAAGATCATAGCTCTAGATATTTCATTCATTCGGGTTCCACAAAAATGTATCATGATTTGAGAGAAATTTATTGGTGGAGTAGTATGAGGAAGGGCATTGTAGAGTTTGTTGCTAAGTGTCCGAATTGCCAACAAGTTAAAGTAAAGCACCAAAGGCCGGATGGTATGACTTAGAATATAGAACTTTTGGAGATGAGGTGGGAGATGATCAATATGGACTTCATCACAAGTTTACCACAGTCTCGTAGGCAACGTGATTCTATTTGGGTGATTGTTGATAGAATGAAAAAATCAACCCACATTTTGCCAGCAAAGACTACCCATACAATAGAGGATTATGCTAAGTTGTATATTCAAGAGGTAGTTAGACTTCATGGGGTGCCAATTTCGATTATTTCAGCTAGAGGTGCCCAATTTACTGCACAGTTCTGGAAATCTTTTCAGAAAGGCTTGGGTTCAATGGTGAACTTAAGTACTATTTTTCATCCTAAGACAGATGGTCAAGCAGAGCGTACTATTCAGACCATAGAGGATATGTTGAGGGCTTGTGTGATTGATTTCAAAGGTAATTGAGATGATAACCTACCTCTTATTGAATTTTCTTACAATAATAGTTACCACTCTAGCATCCAAAGGGCTCCTTATAAAGCTTTTTATGGGAGAAGATGCAGATCTCCTATTGGATGGTTTGAAGTTAGTGAAGCAAGGTTAATAGGACCAGATTTAGTTCATCAAGCTATGGAGAAAGTGAAAGTGATTCAAGAGAGTTTGAAAACGGCGCAGAATCGTCAGAAATACTACACTGATGTTAGGAGAAGGGAGTTGGAGTTTGAAGTAGATAATTGGGTATACTTGAAAGTTTCACCCATGAATGAAGTTATGAGATTTGGTAAGAAGGGAAGCCTAGTCCCCGGTATATTGTTTCTTATAGAATATCCAAGAGGATTGGCAATGTAGCTTATGAGTTGAGCTACCACAAGAGTTAGCAACGGTTCATCCGGTATTTCACATCTCCATTTGAAGAAATGCATGGGCTATCTTTTGCTTATCATACCAACTGAAGATATTGGTATCAAGGATAGTTTGTCCTANGGTCAAGCAGAGCGTACTATTCAGACCTTAGAGGATATGTTGAGGGCTTGTGTGATTGATTTCAAAGGTAATTGGGATGATAACCTACCTCTTATTGAATTTGCTTACAATAATAGTTACCACTCTAGCATCCAAATAGCTCCTTATAAAGCTCTTTATGGGAGAAGATGCAGATCTCCTATTGGATGGTTTGAAGTTAGTGAAGCAGGGTTAATAGGACCAGATTTAGTTCATCAAGCTATGGAGAAAGTGAAAGTGATTCAATAGAGTTTGAAAATGGCGCAGAATCGTCAGAAATACTACACTGATGTTAGGAGAAAGGAGTTGGAGTTTGAAGTAGATGATTGGGTATACTTGAAAGTTTCACCCATGAAGGAAGTTATGAGATTTGGTAAGAAGGGAAGCCTAGTCCCCGGTATATTGTTCCTTATAGAATATCCAAGAGGATTGGCAATGTAGCTTATGAGTTAGAGCTACCACAAGAGTTAGCAACGGTTCATCTGGTATTTCACATCTCCATTTGAAGAAATGCATGGGCGATCTTTTGCTTATCATACCAACTGAAGATATTGGTATCAAGGATAGTTTGTCCTATGAGGAGATTCCAGTTCGGATTCTAGATCACCAAGTTCGCAAGTTGAGGACTAAGGAAGTAGCACCAGTCAAAGTTTTTTGGAGGAATCAGTTTGTTGAAGAAGCTACTTGGGAAGTTGAGGAGGATATGAAGAAGAGATATCCACATCTCTTTGAGCCCGGAGAAATTCCAGATCAAGGTACTAATTCTCTTATTAATACTCTTTAATTTATTTACTTGATGTGTTAGATTGGGTTGTTGGGTGGTTGAATTGAATGATAGTTGTTACACCCTTATCCTAATAAGAGTAATCTCATTCAAGGACGAATGTTCCCAAGGGGGAGATATTGTAACATCTCGCTATTTGAAAGAACTAGAAAGAGTTAAAATTAGAAATAGTCATTTTTGCAAAGAATGAAAAATCTGGAAATTTGTTAAATTATGTTAAGTTTGGGTTTTTGGTCAACTTCAAATGACCATAAATCTTATCTCAAGATTATTTAGGTGTTCTTCTAGATACCGTAGGAAATATCTTGAAATTATGTTTCCAACGCCGCCGAGTTTGCGCGATTCCGAGTTTGTATGAGTGAGATATGCCCATTTGAAGTTGGGATGTTAAAATAAGAAAAGTCTAAACCGGATTTTGGAAGGGTATTTTAGTCTTTTCCTTACCCATTTATTTTAATTCATTTTTAGGAGTTTATTTGGGGTTTAATTGGAATTAGACCAGTTTAGAAAAGTTGAAGTTCACGCTAGGGCTTGGAGAAAAGAGAAAAGAGAAAAGAGGAGAAAGGAGAAGAAAAGTCAAGATTCGTCAAGTTCTTCAAGAATCGCTTGTGGATTTCGTCAAGGGGTGATCCCTACGAGGTATGTGAGATCACATAGTGTTGGGTTATTTCACCCACACGCCAATCATGATTCAATTCAGCGAAGTATATTGATTTGAAAGTAAATCCTATGAGTTCTTGATAAAATATTATTTATATTATTGTGGGTTGAGCGTTGTTGAAGTTTCTTGAGTTTGATTCATGATTTTAGGTGTGTTTTTTATTAGAATCTTGTACATATTAATGGTATAGTTGATTCTAAGTGTTTGGGGAAAGAACCAAGTCGAAATAGGGGGTTTAGAGTTGAAAAACGAAGGAGAAAAGTCGGAGTGCACCTGGGCAGGGGCCTGGGGCGCCGCCCCTCTTAGAGCCCCAAGAAAGGGCCTCTGCAGTTTGGGCTCTGGGGCACCGCGCTAGCCAGAGCACCCCACCCAGCCGATGAAATTCAAGGGCTAGTGCCCCGCCTCTCAGAGCGCTAGGGACGCCAGTTCTTCCCATTTTCCCTCATTTTTCCGTACTAGTTCCTTAGCAACGTACCTATGTTTTCTAGTTGATTCCAACACTCTGAGGTACGTCTAAACATCATGAAATCATCCATAAACATGAGATCATGAACCTTGAATCCATAATTCAATTCAAGGAAAGTTAAGAGTCAAGTGTTGAAGTTAAGAATCAAGTCAAGAGAAGTTCATTAAGTTTTTCAAAAGTCTTTCACAAACGTTTTAACTTTTTTTGAAGACTTAAGCTTTGAGTTGACTAAAGAGTAAGAGCAAGATTTCATTTCTGCAAAGATTATACAGGAACTAAGTATTCCCAAAAGTTAAAATGTTTTCACATACGAGTAAGAAGGGAAACACAGATTTCCAAGAGAGTTTTTAAGCTAAATTTGATTAATTATCTCAAACCATAGACAAAGTTTTGCTTTTTAATAAAACGTATGAGCTAAGTATATTTTGCGAGTAGTATTGAGCACCCATATAGGGATGCGAGTTCATAATAACTCAAGTATCCATAAACCAGGTAGCCATCATGGGTAGAAAAAGATCATATTTTTTAGATGATTCCTTAAGTGTTTTCATTAACATAGACTAGTGGATCCACTTAGTTAAGGCGTTCTATATGATGATAAAGTATAGGACAGTTCTGGTAGCGTGGGCAAGACGCTGTATCATCACTTAGGCTTATAGTGATGGTTGTCGGTTAGAGAAACTCCCACAANGTTTAGTTTTCCCTTCGCATACTCGTACATTCAATGTACTGATGCCATTTGACCTGCATCGTTTTATGATGCAAACATAGAAAATCAGGATCAGCATCCAGGGCCCCATTGATCAAGTTGAGCACTTAGAGTCAGTTGTTGAGCTTCCTTGCATTTTAGAGGACTCTTTTTTACTTTGCTTTTAGTATTTCAGTTTTTAGGATGTTCTTGTCCCGACAACCCTCTTTGTTTTAGAGGCTTCATAAACGAGTTGTTATAGTTCTTTAGTCTTTCCGTTGTCAGTTGTATACGTTTAAGACTGGAGTTGCCATTTTGGCTAAGTTTAATTTTCTTTAAGACATTACATGAGTTATTCTTTTGAGACTATTTCTTGTATTTAAGTCTTCCGCTGAGTAACTAAGCCAGTCCAAGGGTTTGCTTGGGGCCAATAATGGTTCTTGAGTGCCAGTCCTGCCCAGGGTGTAGGCTCGGGGTGTGACAATACTGGGGCAGTAGTTAACCTCTTTTTCAATTCCTGAAAGATTTTCTCACAAGCTTCAGACCATTGAAACTTCACTGTTTTCTGAGTTAACTTAGTCAAAGGGGATGAAATAGTTGAGAACCCCTCTACGAACCTTCTATAAAATCCAGCCAACCACAAGAAATTCCTAATATCAGTTGGAGATGTAGGTCTAGGACAATTTTGCACTGCCTCTATTTTCTGAGTGTTAACTCTAATCCCATCACCGGAAACTATATGGCCTAAGAATGCCACAGACTCAAGTCAAAACTCACTCTTAGAGAGCTTGGAATACAACTCTCTATCCTTTAGAGTTTGGAGGACTATTCTGACATGGCTAGCATGATCTTCCTCATTCCTCGAATAGATTATAATGTCATCAATGAACACGATAACAAACATATTTAAGTAAGGCTTGAATACTCTATTCATAAGGTCCATGAATGATGCAGATGCATTAGTTAAACCGAACGACATAACCAGAAACTCTTAAATACCACAACGGGTCCTGAAAGATGTCTTTGAAATATCGCATTCCCTTACTGTTAACTGATGGTAGCGAGATCTAAAGTCTATCTTAGAGAAATAAGAGGCACTCTGAAGTTGATCGAAGAGATCATCAATTCTCGGAAGAGGATACTTATTCTTGATGGTAACCTTGTTCAACTGATAGTAATCTATACACATCCTAAGGAACCATCTTTCTTCCTCACAAATAAGACCGGAGCTTCCCAAGGTGAGACACTTGGTCGAATAAAACCTTTCTCTAGGAGATCTTTCAATTGTTCTTTTAGCTCTTTCAATTCTGTTGGTGCCATTCTATATGGTGGAATAGATATAGGACGAGTATTGGGAAAAATATCTACACCGAAGTTTATTTCTCTCTCATGAGGGACTCCGGGTAGATCATTAGGAAAGACTTCTTAAGGTACTAAGTGATAGACACAACCCTTGGAAACTAACTTTCTCAGCTTAAGGTACGAAATAAAACGACCCTTAGGCACTGCTGAACTACTACTACACTCTAAAATTGGCTCATTGGGAAACTAGAACTTGACAACTCGAGTTTTACAATCAATAGAGGCATAACAGGCATGAAGCTAGTCCATACCCAGAATGACATCAAAATCAACCATGTCTAACTCAACTAAATCAGCCATGGTGCTCTTGTGATTGACGGAAATGGTACAATTACGATAGACTCGCTCGGCTAGAATAGACTTCCCAACAGGTGTAGAAACACAAAAGGGCTCACAAAGTTTCTCAAGAAGAATANCTGCTGAACTACTACTACACTCTAAAATTGGCTCATTGGGAAACTAGAACTTGACAACTCGAGTTTTACAATCAATAGAGGCATAACAGGCATGAAGCTAGTCCATACCCAGAATGACATCAAAATCAACCATGTCTAACTCAACTAAATCAGCCATAGTGCTTTTGTGATTGACGGAAATGGTACTATTACGATAGACTCGTTTGGCTAGACTAGACTCCCCAACAGGTGTAGAAACACAAAAGGGCTCACAAAGTTTCTCAAGAAGAATATCAAAATTCATTGAACATAAGGAGTCACAAAAGATAAACCCACTCTTGGGTCTAGCAAAGCATAAACACCAAGAGTAAAGACTTTGATCATACCAGTGACAACATCTGGAGAATTCTCTTGCTCTTGATGACTGGTAATAGCATATAGGCGGTTTGCTCTTCCGCCAGTACCTGAAATAGCTCCTCTAGGTGCAGCTCCGTCTGGTGGAACAACTGATGAAGATTGGAATTTATTGCCCTGATTCCCATTACCTTGCCAGTTCTTAGGGCACTATTTCATGAAGTGACCCTCTTGACCACACTTGAAACAACCAGTGGAGCCATCGCGACACTTACTTGGGTGGTTCCTACCATACTTAGTATATCTATGATCCCAGTTTCCTCCTTGTGCCACACTACCCTGAGACTGAGCAGGTCTAGCTCTGAAATTCTGTGAATTCTGACTATTATACTCACATTTGCTCCTTGGTGCAGGTGCACTAGCAGATGATGGAACAGGTCCCTTTTGCTTATGTTGAAAGGAAGAACGGTCACATTACTCCTTTGCTGTCCGGATTCATTCCTCGTCTTAGCTTTCTTGTTTCCAAACCCCTCCTTTTCCCTCATATTCTCTTCCTTAACCTGTTGCACATAAACCATCAACCTTGCTATATCCATGTCCCCTATTAGCATAGATATCTTGCCCTCGTTGCTTGACAGACTGGACGACCTAGCAACCAATAGACTCATCCTGTTCCTCATATCCGCAACCATCTCCGGAGAATATCGAGAAAGTTGGGTGAACTTCAAGTTGTACTCATGAACTCTTAGTGAATCCTGCTTAAGGGTAAGGAACTCCCACTTCTCTTAGTTCACGAGGAAAGAAACGCCCCAAGAAAGTACTCTCGAACATAACCCAACTCAAAGTTGGTGCATCCTCAGCCCTACTCTTCTTCCACTAGTCAAACCAAGTCCTAGCAACATTCTTCATTTGATATGCAACTAGTTCCACTCGCTCAGCATCGACAACGTGCATGAACTCAAACACCTTCTGCAGTTCCTCAACAAAATTTTCCGGATCCTCAGTAGTGCTTGAACCAGTGAAGCTTGGAGGATTCATACTTAGAAACTCTTGGATCCTCAAAGTATCAGCCACTTCCTGATGATTATCTCTCTGTTGCCCAGCTTGGTTAGTCACTGCTTAACTTAGCATTCAGATTGCTTCCCTGAACTCAACATTGGTGACCTCTCATTGGGGTTGCACTTCAGGTGCATTAGGTACCCCTTGCTCCTCAACATTCCTTCTAGCAGAACGACCTCGGACAACTCTTCATGGAGGCATGATCAACTGAAAGACACACATAAGCACGAGTTAGAAAGAGACTTTATAGAGATGAACTCTATCACACGAAATGAGTACCAAAGAAGTGAAGGAATTTCCTAAATGTTGCAGCCTCCTAATTAATTATAGATGTGGCGCTTAACACCGATANGGAGGATTCATACTTAGAAACTCTTGGATCCTCAAAGTATCAGCCACTTCCTGATGATTATCTCTCTGTTGCCCAGCTTGGTTAGTCACTGCTTAACTTAGCATTCAGATTGCTTCCCTGAACTCAACATTGGTGACCTCTCATTGTGGTTGCACTTCAGGTGCATTAGGTACCCCTTGCTCCTCAACATTTCTTCTAGCAGAACAACCTCAGACAGCTCTTCGTAGAGGCATGGTCAACTGAAAGACACGCATAAGCACGAGTTAGAAAGAGACTTTATAGAGATGAACTTTATCACACGAAATGAGTATCAAAGAAGTGAAAGAATTTCCTAAATGTTGCAGCCTCCTAATTATAAATGTGGCGCTTAACACCGATAATTAAGACTCTACATACACGGCTTCATAGACTCCCTAGGACTCTTGAACTCTGTGCTTTGATACCAAGTTTGTCACACCCCGAGCCTACACCCTGGGCGGGACTGGCACTCGAGAACCATTATTGGCCTCAAGCAAACCCTTGTCCTAGCTCACTACTCAGCAGAAGACTTTACTCAACAAGATACACTCATGAAAATACTTAGAATGTTGTAAAGGAAACATTCACTAGCCAATAAGGCAAACTCAACTCTCAACATAACAGAATGAAAATGTAAAGACAAATAAACTAACTAGCTATCTATGAAGCCACTAACAACTGAGATAGACGTCGGGACAAGACCCACGACATCCTAATGAAATAATTATAAAGTAGTAAAAATGGGTCATCTGAAAGCAAAGAGGGTCACCAACTGACTCTGAGTGCTCAATTGGATCAACGAGATGCTAGATGCTGATCCTGCTTACCTGTACCTACATCATAAAATGATGCAGGCCAAATGACATCAGTACATTGAATCTAGGAGCATCCAAAGGGAAACTAAACATGACATTTATCTTAGCTTTACTCAACTCATGGATACTCAACTCAAATGCAAAGTAAAACAACAATAAAGGTGCAGTTTATACAAAGCATTTCAAACAGTAGGTGACAGCCCAATGTGTTGAAGAAATACAATAACAACTCAGTTTACATATAAAGTAATATAATACTGTGGGAATTTCTCTAATCGACAACCATCACTATGAGCTAATGTGATGATACAACGTCTCGCCCACGCTGCCAGAACAATCCTATAACTTGTCGTGATATAGAACGCCTCAACTAAGCGGATCCACTGGTCTATGCAAAAAAGTACTAAGGAATCATCTAAAAAGTATGATCATTTATACCCACGATGGCTACATGGTTTATAGAGACTTTAGTTATTGTGAACTCGTCCCCATAACGGTGCTCAATACTACTCCCAAAATATACTCAGCTCATATGTTTAAAAACAAAACTCTTTATGTGGTTTGAGATAATTACTCAAAAACTAGCTCAAAAGCTCTATTGGAAATTGGTGTTTCCTCTCTTGTTTAAATGTGAAAACATTTACTCATTTGGGAATACATAGTCCCGATACGCTTTTTTGAAGAAAAGAACTTTGATATTTACTCTTTACTTAACTCAAAACTCAAGTCTTAAAACAAAGTTAAAACGTTTGCGAAAGACTTTTGAAATGACTCTAAGAACTTTCTAGAATTGGCTCTTAACTTTTCTTAAATTTGAATTTATGGATTCAAGGATTGTGATTTGTGATAGGAAAGGTCTCATGATGTTTAAGAGTGTTTTTAGATAGTTAAACATGAGAAACAATCAAGAAATCACTGTCTGGAAGCAAGTCCATGACGCGGAGATACATTTAAATATTTGGTCGCGAAATAAATTTTGAGGCAGAACGGTCCGTGACCGCTCCACGACGCGAAAAAGAATTTTCCCATCCGAAGGAACAAGTCTGCGACACGGACCTGGTACCCAGATTCGTCCGACTTTTTCCTTCTTCGTTTTCTAGCCCCAATTCGCCTAAATTCGGTTTTTTTTTCAATATCTCTTTAGATTCAGGTACCTAAAACATATACACAAGAATCTAACTCAAAGTAAATCTAATACTCAACATTAAACTCTCAAGAACTCCTCAATCTAAACCCAAATTCAAGAACGAAGGTAATTCAAGAACATTCAAACTTCCAATCTTTTTAGGATGAATTCACGCTGAAATAAACATGTTTGACACGTGGGTGAACGATCCCAACGTTATGAGAGTCTCACATATCTCGTAGGATCAAATCCTTGATGAAATCCGCAATCAATTCCTTACGAAGATGACGAAATCTTATTTTCCTTGTTTCTTCTCTCTTGAATTCTTCTCTCTAAAGCCCTAGCGTGAATTTTCAATTGTGCAAACTGAACCAATTCAGTTTTGACCCTAATTAATTCACTAAAAATAAATTAAATCAAGTGGGTATGGAAAAGACCAAAATACCCCTTATAAATCCAGTTTTGGCTTTCCTTATCTAGACAACCCAACTTTGAATGGTCATATCTCCCTCATACAAACTCGGCGGCGTTGGTAAGATAATTCAAAGATCTTTCCTACGGTATCTTGTAGCACACCTAAATTATCCTGAGCTAAGAGTTATGGTCATTTGAAGTTGACCAAAAACCCATACTTAACATAACTTAACAAAATTTCCAGATTTTCATTCTTTCAAAAAATGACTCTTTCTAATTCTAGATCTTTCACTTAGCGAGATTTTACAGAATACTTGTAAAGCATCCCTAAAATTCCGCATTAGTCACTTATTTGGTGAAGAGATCAGCCAAAACTTGTGGAGCTTGATGAGCTTCTCGTTTCACATTCTTACCCGCATTTCTCCTAACATATGCTTTTTGAGGGGTCATATCCTGAAAAAGCATCATATAAGGATTAGGAGAGAGACTTATAGAGTTAAACTCCACTGAACTATTTAAATATGGAATAATCACCTCCCTCAAACGTCATAACCAGTTTTATGTCAAAGTTGTGCAGCACACGCGATGAATCATTGTACATTCATTTTTTTTAATTCTTTTTTCTTTTTTTCCCTGTAAATTATAAACCTAATCAAAACAATAATTTAATAATCCCCTGTAAAATTATGTAAAGTTTCCATTTTTATCAAACCTGAAGATTGAAATTTACAAAAAATGCTTTCAAATAGAGATTGTTTGTTTTAAAATACTAATGATTTCTTTAGAGAATAATAAGAGAAAATGAGGAAAAAATCTCTACACCAAATTAAAGAAGAAGAACAACTCAATAGCTAGTCTACATAAACTTTCAATTTGAAATCGAACCCAAAAAAAACCCCACAAATAAGTATTCACAAATGTGGGAGTGAAAAACAAATTTGGTAAGAATGAAATTAGAAAGTGAAATTTCAAATTCACCATTGCTGGTTCATTGTGGTTTGACTTTTTTTTATTTTCTTTTTTTTTTTTTTGCGAAAATTTTGAGGGTTTTAAAAAAAAACTTGAACTCCATTTTTAAGCTTCATATATGAAAGTTTCTTATGAGTTAGGTGATTATTGTTGCTAAAAATGGTTGATGTATGATTAACTAAGCAAACATCAGTAGCTACAAACTGATTTGAAGCTCCTAGAGACGAAATTTAGAAGACCACCATTGAAGGACTTTGAGAAAAACTTGAAGAAATTATGAAATAGGTATAACAATTTTGTGATATAAGAAAAGGGAAAAAAAAAATAAAAAATGAATTAATTATATAATCTCCAATGAGAGACTGCCACATGGACTATTTTATTCAATTTTAGTCATTTTATGTCTTTTTTTAACCCTTACGCGCCTACAAGAGGTGTATTCACCTTCTTGGACAGGTTAATGTTCAAGGGTAAAAAGATATCGAAAATAAAAAATTCAGGAGGGTAATAGGACCCCCGTGAAGTATAAGTGTGTAGTTGAGAATAGGCTAATGGGTTAGGGATGAATTTGACTATTTTCTCACTTTAGAGTAATGAAAGAACTGTAATTTCCTAAACATCTTATAGCTTCCCATTCAAAAATGTGATGTGCATCACGTCATGATCAAGACTCTACTTGACGTGGACTATGAGACATCCTAGGACCTTTCTAAGCCTTGTGATCTGAATACCAAGTTTGTCATGATGCAAAGTACACTCTAGACGTGACATGGCGTATAAGACCCTGAGAGGCCCTACACAAGCCACTTAACATGCATCATACAAGATAATAGAAATAAAAGAGTTGAAAAGTAATATTTCATACAAAAGAGTTTGACAAAATCAGAAGTCTAAACATAAGTCTCAAAGCCATCTATTACATCATAAGAAAAATGATTGAGACATAACTCATACATCACATACAAAGTCGGAAATGGAAATGACATGAAAGCAATAAAAGACTATTGGCCCTTGGATCATGAGGACTCACCAATCTTCGAATACCCAAACAAATCAATTAGTCACGAGTATGGGGAATGAGAGTGTCATACCCTAGATTAGTAAAACAATGTAGGCACAAGTATGCATTAGTACATGAAATGTACTAAGTATGAGGCAATATGCATAAACATATGCATGATAACCTAAGTAACTTAAAACGAGTAAGCATGATCATAATGGAACATTTATAAGCTTTAAAGACGAGATGCCATGAAAATCATGAAAACATGGTCAAGTATATCAACATAAAGGACATAAGAAAAAGCTTTGAAGAAAACTTAGTCATTTTGTGGGATATTAATTTTAACCGACAATAAAACCATGAGAGCTATATCATGAAATTCGGTATATCCCTCATATCGAAAGAAAAATAAAATTACTTGCCAAGGTAGAATTCGTACATATCATCAGTTAATAAAGTGGATCCACTAGCTAGGTCATTTAAGACAATCCTAGGGGGGCACGTAGTTAGGGACTAGAGGTTGCTACTGGAGACTACCCTATTTGAGCCTCCACCTCAAAGCCCTCTCAGTACTAAGTCTAAATCCCAACGGAATTGATAAAAGTCAAATATCATTTTAACATAGAAAAGAAAATGATCAATACCAATCCACATATTTCTAAGATCAAAATATAGAATAGCTTCTTANACTTGCCAAGGTAGAATTCGTACATATCATCAGTTAATAAAGTGGATCCACTAGCTAGGTCATTTAAGACAATCCTAGGGGGGCACGTAGTTAGGGACTAGAGGTTGCTACTGGAGACTACCCTATTTGAGCCTCCACCTCAAAGCCCTCTCGGTACTAAGTCTAAATCCCAACAGAATTGATAAAAGTCAAATATCATTTTAACATAGGAAAGAAAATGATCAATACCAATCCGCATATTTCTAAGATCAAAATATAGAATAGCTTCTTAAACATAATTCAACATAGATGAAAAAACCTTTCACCAATGTGAATTCATTTGTAAGAAATACCTTTCACAATCACGATCATCATAGTAAGTGAGAAATCCTTTGACAATAACATCAATACTTTTTTTTCAAAGCATCATCAATTCATTTACAATAACTTTATCTTCATAACTTCATAATCCATAGTTCATAGGCTCATCATAGAATCATGGTTGAAAAACATAATTTAGGCATGAACAAATGCAATTTCAACTAAATATCATAGATTAACATCAAATAATGCATTAGAAGACTTAATTAATCATAATTGAAAGAAACCCACATTTATTTAATTGAAACCCTAATTTGATCAATTGGAAATTGAAATTCCTAGGAAAACTCCATGGGTGAATACACATATACCTTGATCCTTTAAGCCCAAGAAAATGGGGAAATTGGAAACTTGATTGAAATCCTAACTTATTTTTCTTCTTCCTTAGATTTGAGAGAATTTGAGAGGATGAATTTGGTCAACTTTAGGGAATTTAGGAGAATAAGTTGAAACTGAGTTAATTGGGACTAAAAACGTTTATATAGGGCTCATGATAATAGTTAAAACGACATAGTATTGAGTTAAAACAATTAGGAAACGACCCAAAAGCCCTTTTAAAAATAACTGTCTGGCCCCATCTACGATTGGACCCCTTCTATAGACCGTACTGGTTAATCGTAGATAGGTTACTGGAATTTCAAATGTTAATCACTTATGACGGAACCCTATGTACGGCTCGTAGGTATTCCTACGGACCATACATACCAACCGTAGAATCAACTTTTAAACTTTAAAATTTCACTTAGTCTGGGGTTACCTACGAGACCAATCTACGACTCGTACAAAGATTGACGGACTCACCTGGTGAATCATAAAAAGGGTACTGTGACTTGAATTAAAAAAAGTATTTTTCCCAGTTCCTATGGTTGCTATCTACGGCTCGTATGAGCTTCAACGTTCTGTAGATGAGATCCGTAGATACAGATACCAGCCCAAAACTGCATTTTCTTTCCTTTCCAAATCCAAAGTGTTGCAATATCACTTACCTTCATCATTTTCAGGAGGTACATAAAAATTTAAAAGTAAAATCCAAACTCTTTTTTTTCACTTGAATTTATATTTTTGGTAAGCTTCATCTTTGTGATGAATTAAATATAAATATTTTAAGTTATGTATTATATCAAAAAATTATTAAGTTTAACTATAAATTTAACAATATTTAGTAAGCTATACACTTGCAAAACTCGTACACTAACTAGTTTATAAGAAAAATATGGAGATATGCAATTTATTATTGTGACGGTTTAGAATATTTCGTTACCCTATATATGAACCATGATTTTCTTAATTGGTAAAAAATATATAAAAGTTGAGAAAATTTTAATAATTTTTACAAATTATGAGATTTCCATATTTACCATAGAAACACCACTTTAATACTCTCGCCGTTCCTATTTATATCTCATCATTTTAGATTTGACGTCCCTTAAGAAACTATGTTAGTTTACCATTGTACCCTTATTTAGTATTTTCTTGAAGTCAAGTTTTTCAATAAATGAACAAATATAATTTATTTTGATTAATTAAATTGACCAACGAATATGAATTAATTATTTAGTTTTCCTATGTTGGTCAAATTCCTACTTTAAAGACTAATAACTCTCAAGGATAAAATCGGAAAAATAGTGTCATTTATGCATTGATATTGTAAAATGACAAATACTCCCTCTGTCCAACAATAGCTGTCTACTATTGACTTTGCACACTTCTTAATAAACTATAAATATAAGGGTAATATTATTATATCAAATTAGGAAATAAGTGTAAAATTATCCATTGATTTCATAAAGTGGACAAGTATTATTGGACATCTCAAAATAAAATGAACAACTATTATTGAACAAAGTAAATATTAAACATCATCTATTTTTAATAAGGACGACATATAAATAGAAATTAGAGGTAATATTCAAATTACATTTTCAACTTCAAATCAATAATTTCATGTCATATTTCTTACACCAACCTAAACATATATGACTATTTTTGTCATTTTTTATGATTAGGAATGTGGGGCCTTGGTGTAAATTCAAACGGGGCAAAACTGCAAAACTAAAAAAATGGCACGGCGAAACTCCCACATCGATGACTTCCTGACTAATTTCAATGTTGTTCCTTCCTTCGTTCCTTCCACTGCAATCTTCTCTCCTCTACTAGTATATATTAACTCTTCGACTTTTTTTTTTTTTTTTATCTCTCACCATAAACAGCCATGGAAAAGGGAGAAAGCTCTACTCCTAAACTTCCCGAAGACGAAGTATGGGCCAAACTCAGTAAGCACCATTCCTTACATTTTCTTTCTTTTATAAAGGGTTGTCAAATGTCACGTTTTGTAAGCTTTTCCTCTTCTTTTTTTTGCAATTTTCTTTGGTTGACCCAAATTAGAATTTGGTGGGTATCAAAATTGTGAATTGTTACACCGAAATATGTTCTTTATTTCATGAAAGGGATTAACTTGAATTTCCGTTACATTCACAACGATGGTTTCTTTAAATGTCAATGCTGAAATGTTTTGATTACGGGTGTTAAAGAGAGTCCAAGAAAATATTTTAAAGGTTTCTTCAAGTATGGTAGTGGTTGAAGTCGCCTGCCCTTTGCTTATTACAGTTTACTTTTGTGTAATATATTGTATATTGTTCCATATCAGTTCTTGATTGAATTGCTTTTGATTTATGTATTTAGTGCATTTGTGTGATTTTATTTTGGAAGTGCATAATCCATGTAGTTTGGCTTTGTGGAAGGACGAAGGAGGATTGATTAACTATCTGTGAGTCCAAGATATGATAGAATGGTGAAATGCCGTGAACATATAAAATCATCGACAGCTAATACGGTTTATATAGAGGAGACACCAAATCCTGCAATTTACATTGTTAAATATTAGGGCTACATCAGAATAAGTTCATTTTAAATATTAATTCAATGTGAATTACTTGAAGGGAAAAGGTTCGGGGCCAATTTTCACATATAAGATCATCAAATATTACATTTGAATCTATGCTAATTTCCCATATCTTGAAATTGTAGCATGATCTTTATGTTGCTTATGTTATTATTATAAATAAACAGGAGTTGGTTCAAATAGGATCTCCAGTTATGTGTTAAAAGTTTGTGTTCTACAACACCAGAGCTTTGCTAGAGTATCATTGATCAATGGCATTTGGCATAAGATATTTGCTTATATTTCATATTAAAACATGTCTGTCTTGTGTGACCAGAAAATTCCAAATAGTCTGTGAAACTTACAGCAGATAATGGAATTAAAAGGATTGTTCTTATTTATTTTGATTTTGACTTAAAACGACAATTTTTCTTTAAAAGTTCAAATTTTTAGGAAACATTTTGGTTTGCTCCTTCAAAGAGAGTTTTGTGGAGATAAATCCTTTGACCCCGTCCCGTTTGAGGGGAGGGATGCAAGGAAGCAGCCTGTTTTCAACCCCCTTCCCGTTTCACAAGCATGTTGGTGATGTTCAGTGATTTGATTCATATCAGCGTAGCATTATGTTTAATACTTTGTGTGATTTTTGAGGTTGACCACTGTGTTGGATCTATCACTATCCTTTTTGTAGCACTTCCTTAATGCCATGGAACCAACTTTGCCATAGATGGAGATGACTAGGAATTGTGCTCGTCTTCTTATCACTCAATATTGTGGTTTTACTTGATTTATTAATCACTAGATTTATTAATATCAGAATAGCATTAAGAGAGCACTGAACTACATTAGTTGCAAGTTTGAGATTGCTTATCCAACCCATTCCAACAATTCGATAGTTCTTTTGTTGATTAGTCAACTCTTACTGTAGTCTCATCATGCCAGAAAAAATAACTGCCACAATTGGTTAGAAACATGACTGTGCAACATTAAATGGTCAATGCTTTCACTTCTCAACCCACTCAACCAGCATCTGCTGCAAAGTTGGAAGCTTCTTCTTTCTATAACTTCATGGCTTAAGCAGGCATCTTTTGCTACCAACCAAGAGAAACAAGCCACGTTGTATGGAGACTCTGATCTGCAGATACGTTTTATGGCAAGGGAGTGTTTTGTGGTTCATTTGTAACCTTCTTGTCTTTGTTGCCTTCCCATAGTAAGTCTCTTCTCAATTTGTCCAGTGTTTTCTCTACTTCACAGGTATAGGGAAATAATGGCACTGCATATGTAGGAAGTGAATCCAAGATACTATTAGTCAAGGCTAGCTTACCCTCAAGGGATAGTCTTTTCTCACACCTCTCAAAGACACCCACTGTAACGTTTTGTTTAGCTACCAAAGGAAGATCCAAAATAGCTATTAGATAAGGAACCTATTATGCATCCTATAATACCATACAGTCTTGCAATATTAGGTACCTCAATCTCTGGAGTCTGGATACAACATGCTTTTCTTCTACTTGATATTGGTGATACTTGATTTGCTTTGTTAATTGTGTTGTGCAGTCATATAGACTTCTATTTGAATCACTATTCGTTCTTCACTTGTTTGATGATTTTAGCACTTTAGAAGTACAAGGAAGATGAAAACTGAGATAAATGTTGCTTATTGACTAGCATTTTGTCCTTATAAATATAGTACCGACGGACTCTCGCTTTTCAGAAATTGAGTTAAGGTTGAAGGAGACCGTCATATGCAGTGAAGTAAAGAATTCTTCTTCTGAAAAGCAAGATTGGTGTAAGATAACAAGGAATGTGGATCTAGATTCTGCCATTATGCAAAATAGAAGGTAAACATTTCTGGTTATGTAAATATTTCATTTTGCGCTAGCGTATTTGGTTCATGCTGTCCTGTATATGGTTTAAGATAACTTCTTTATGGATCTATTTAACCAAAGAGAAGATAAACTGTGATCTTCCACCCAGTTATTGGGTTTTAGATTGTTTTGCATTCTCCAGCTCAAATTGATTTTTGAAGTAAAAATACTAGAAATTATGCTGCTAAATGCGTACTCTTTCCTTCCCTCAATAAAAATGAATGGAATGATAAAACTTTTGTTCATGTACTTGAGAGCATGCCAGTGTCCTGTAATTGGTCTTTAGTGGTATATTTGGTATCAGCTAAAGGGAATCCTAGTTTTTGGGTTTAAAATCCTTGAGTTCTCTCTCCATAAATTTAATAATTTGCTTAAGTAACTTCTTGATGCATACTTGGTAAGCCTATTAGTTGAAGTTACTCGGACTAATGCTCCTAGACCCAAGAATGCTTGGTGCTGCATTTTTTCATATGAAGAGATTGAACCTGTAGTTATATTCACTTAACCAGATCTTCAATCTCTCTTATGATGCTATTACTCACCAGCATTATGCATAATCTACATGGAGTTTGAATAGAAATACATGGTCAAATGGTCCTGGTGCTGTTGGTTCAACTATCTTTAATGACAAGGGGCAAAGATCATCAATCCTTCATCCGATCGATCCAGCCTGCTGTGAGTGCACTGGGTAGAATATGATAGTATAGGGACTTGACGGGAAATAATCGGAGGGGGGATTGGAAGAGATGTGTGGAAGATACTGTGGCACATTAAAACTTGAAAGAAGGTTATTCTTTCACTTTGTATATGAGGGATGTAATATTAATGGAGCATAACTTAATAAGAGAAGTTGAATTGTAAAGAATTGATATTGTTTGTGTAAATAAAATAGAGTAGATACTTACACATCGTGTTATGTTGTAAATGATTACATCGTTGTGGAATCTTGCATGTTAACTGATTAGTATTGATTGGGTAGCACTAGAGACTGTAGAAGAAATGATCAAAGCTGGATGTGGCAAGGAGATAAACAACATTATGGAGAACTATTCCTTTTGCATTATTTTGGCTAAGTTGGAACAAAAGAAATAGGAAACTATGTCGTAGTAGTGTCACTAGTGAGAGGAATATAAGTGATTAAGTGGTATAAAAAGATATTTTTTGTGCCATATACTTTTTTGGATGTAAAGAGAATCATAATTGAGATAGCATGGTAGCTGAAATGGTTAAATCCCTCGCTCAGTACAATGAATGATATTCTGTTTTATCAGGAATTTTTTTTTATTGTTTGCTTTTGTTGTTTCCGCCAATTGGTACTTTGTGGACTCTAGCAGTTTAAAAATGAATAGTTCTCTTCAACAATTGTCAGTGACGTCTGTTGTTTCCGTGGTGCTTTTCCTATGCAGCTTTGTCTTGGGTAATTGCATTTGCTTTTTGTTTCACCCAAAGTTGTATGTGTGCTTACTATCTACATCTTTGTCTAATATAGTTCGAAAGAAATTCTTGTTGATGAGACGGTTGTTCAGGAAGAGCATGCTGCTGTAATTCAGTGTGGCAGTGAAATTTCACTGGGTCCCAGTGATGAAGGTGAGTGTTATTTGTTACTTATCATATTCCTTTTTGGAGTCATTAATCTGCCTTGCACTTTTAAGAATTCCAATATTTTTCTTGGTGTCTACCTGTCCTCTTTCTATTACCTGCACTGTACTTTTTTAGGTGTGTTATCCAGGAGATAAAAAGAAAATAGAACTCCTTAACACCGTGCTGCTCCTCCATGAGTGATATGAATCCTGAGGTTGCTAATTTCTTGTTAGATGTGAGTGTTGTACTAATAGCCCTAGATACAAATATTGTCTGCTAATACTGAATTTGTTGATATACGTTCGTCTTCAATCCGAGCCTTGGTGCAATGGTAGAGTGTCTAGTGTCTACTTTTGTGACCTATAGGTCATTTGTTTGAGGTGTGGAGGTAGCCTATTTGCAGAAATAAGGGGAAGGCTACGTGCAACATATGCCCATTCTCCTCCTACCCCCAAAATAGCCTTGGAGCATTTCATGCATGGGTTGCACCCTTTATGTTCCTTTTCAATTGTACTGCCATTTAAAAGATGTTTACCTGGTCATTATATGTTTCTATTAACTTAGAAGCTATAGATGTGGTGTAGTTTGGCTAATGCCTTCAGATGTTAGAAGTATGCGGGAAAGCTGGAAAGGGTAGGAGATTGCAAACAACCAGAAACAGTTTTGGAGGACTATCCCTTGTGTATTTTCTGGACTATTTGGACTGATAAAAATAGTGCTTGCTTTGAGAACAAAAAGCACCATATTCTAGAGTCAAGAACCTTTGTCTGCACAGTCTATTTTTTGGTGTGAGAGGAGTCTGCTAGACAATATGGATCAATATATGGATTTCTTGGATTCACTCGGGAATTGTGTAACATGAATCTATTGTAGGTGGGATGTTTGTTTCTGTACCTTCTTGGTACCTTTATTAATAAAACTTTTACCTTGTAAAAGAAAAAAGAACTTACAAGCTAGAGATAGAATTCAGTTGGCCATTTGAATAGATAACTAGGTCAAGGAGGATTTGATGTAGAATATATCCACTCTCGTCATTTTATGAAATGTAATCTCATCCCAAGTTTTAACTCAGAATGAATTAGAATGGCATATTTTATGGACAATGATGTGTGGCTTATAGCATTATGCTTCAATGTTGTTAGGTTATGTGAAATACCGATTCGAAATAATGCCTACTGAGGAATCTCGCAGATATATACAGGTAAGTTATGTAACCTTTTAGCAACAGTATCTATTCACTGTTATCAGTTTATGTTGTGTCACATGGGCTATTGTTATGCTAGATTTCTCTCGATGTCGAGTATGCAAAATGCTGTATCTGCTTGAACATCTGGCATGATGTTGTCACAGCTGCACCTTGCCTTCACAATTTCTGGTTAGTGGTTTAGATCTTTTAGTGGTTTGAAGAACCATTTGGATATTGATCCTTGACTAGATGTGCTATCATTTATGTTCTTCAATCTCCAGTAATGGATGCTTTTCAGAGTGGTTAAGGAGGTCCCAAGAGAGGCGTTCAAGTGTTTTATGTCCCCATTGCAGAGCAGTTGTACATTTTGTTGGAAGGAACCATTTTTTGCATAACATTGAGGAAGTAAGACGTGAAATTGATTTACTTTTGCCCTTATTTCCAGTTGGACAAACTGTCCTTTTTAAGTTACTTTTCATTTAATTTTTTTAAAGCTTTAGGATTAAAATCCTTTTTAATAGGTGATATCCTGTTCAAGTTATAATTCTGTTATGTTCTGCCTTTTCTATTAAAAAACTTTTTGCCTAATCTAAGCATATCTTTTTTTGTGGAAGCATAGGTGCATGTTTTAATTCATTGTGAGTTGTTGTTAAAAGCTTATGCCCTTATTATGCAGGATATACTGCTTGCTGATCCTTCTTTGAAACGCTCGAGTGAAGATATTGTGCTGCTTGATTCCAATGCATCAATAAAGTCACCACTTGTAAGTAGTCTAACTTACCATATGAGATGCCTTCGTAAATTGCAGCTACTGTGTAAGGCTTTGTTAGTGCTCTTTCCCAACTCTTATTATATGCTTGCTCCTGTGCTTCCAAAGATCTTTACACTGGCTTGTCAGGTATTGCTGTTCCGTATATTGTAACTATCTTTCCGTGCAGTAGATGTTTAGGAGTTCCGCTTCAATTTTAAGTGGTCTGTTTTGATTACTGTCTATCATATGCCATAATTACACCAATTAACATGTTATTAAATATTTAGGATCATAAACGCATTATTTTACTGTTGTTACTGTTCCTTTTCTGTATGCCCTGTATTGCTTTCCTTATTAGTTGCCATGGTTTCTTCGCTGCCAATTTTCCTTCTCATAACTTCTCTATTTAGCTGCACTTGAGCCAAGGGTCCTTCGGAAACAGCTTGTACCTCCATGAGGTAGGGGTAAAGGTTTGCGTACACTGTACCCTTCACAGACCCCACTTGTGGGATTTCACTGGGTATAATGTTGTTGTTGTTGTAGTATCATAAACACTCAACAAGTTGTTTTCTTTTAAACTTGATAAACATACTAACCCCTATGAGCAGGTCCTCAGCAGTAGAAAAAGTCGTAGGAAGAGGGAACGTTCTCCATCAGATGCAGCAGATAGGTGGGAGCATTCATGCCCTCAGTGTGGTAATTGCATTTTCCCTCAATCTAGTGTTATTTGCATTTTGGGAACTGATATAAAGTGAAACATGTTGACTTATTCAGAAAAAATGCTTTGTTGAGTTACTGCACAATGTAAATCTCATGTAAAGCTTGAGAGAATCTAATACTATTTTCTTGTGACGTTAAATTTATTATGGTTTCTATTCTGTATTTCAACCATTGAACTAAAACCATCTAAAATTATGTACTTCGATTTTCTAACATTGAGAAGCTTACACTCAGACACTGAATATGGAGGTTATCAGTGCAATGAAAGCACAGTTCATCTTCAATGTCAAGCATGTGGAGGAATGATGCCCTCTCGATCAAACATTGGAGTGCAACAACACTGTAAGTACTGTGCTTCCAAACTCTTCGTTATTATGCTCTTGTTAGGAAATATCTAGTCCTCAACTGTGTTTTTGTGTGATTGTATGTGTTTCCTTTCCTCAACTTGAAATATCAGTGTCTCTGTTCCTCTTTAAGTGTTTAGTGTGTGAGACCTAAGGCAGTATGGCTTTGTAGGTTTGGGATGTGATCGAGCATTTTGTGCTGCTTATTGGCATTCTCAGGGAGTTAATGGAAGCAACTCACATCCACTCTGCAGTCCTGAAACATTCAAGCCTGTAATTACTTTAAATCTGGTTTACTTTTCTGATTTGTGCAAACTATGTTTTGCTATACTGGTTAGAAACCTTTGATGTTTAGAGCATCACTTCCAACTGAACTTGGTATGTTACGTAAAGTTGGAATTAAATTCTTAGAAATTTATTTCACGGATCTGTAAGAGGACCTTATTGTGTTCTACTCAGACATCTGTATGTTTTGTAGGAGCTTGGCTTTAAAACTTCAGAAAATTGTGTACATTCAAAATACCTAATGGTCTAGGGATGAAATTGCACTGATTTTGCCAGTTACAAATAATTGCCAACCTTAATAGGTGCAAAGGCCAGTGATTATATCTTCTCATTGCTTATCCTTGTAATTTCTTTACAATGATAACCGGTTAGTTGCGTGGACTCTTCACTTTTGATGCTTCCCTCGTGTCGGATTCTCCAAAAATACACTACTTTTGGCGAATCCGACCCGCATCCATTGACATTTTTGAAGAGTCCGAACAACATATGATAACCCTGTCTCCAGTCACTTTTGGGTGGAAATAACTCCATGACTGGCATTTCTGTGACTAAAAGAGTTCCAAGTTAGTTGAATAGTTGAGGTGCCGCCTAAACTAGCCTGGATACCACCATCGCAAAAAAAAGATTCCAAGTTGGTCAGTGGTCCTTCTTATACGAGTCAACGAGAAGACGTGATCTGTAATTTGACATTTCTTCTCCTTGTTTCTTCATTTGATTGCTTTCCCCTTTTTCCTGTTCTTTTTCTCCTTAATGATGGTAATACGTTTGTTGAGTTTCTTCCAGCATTTACTTGTGAAGTCTTGCTTTTTAAAGAGTATGTCAAATTAATGCACATGTTTTTGCAGATTACAGAACGTACAGTTTCTAGAATCCCCTCCTTGGCACATGAGAAGAATCATTATGAACAAAATGTATGGCTTCTTTGTTTTCTTTATGGTGCTTTTGATGCATTATTATTATTCTCAATAATTTTGTTGGAATTCTAGATCTGCTGACTCTGTGTGATCCTCTAATAGATAACTGAAAGATGCATTAGACAGATGGGAAGGTCGTTGCAAGATGTGGTAGCTGAATGGGTTTTGAAGTTTGATAAGCGGGAGATAGGTAAATTGATTGTTGGAAACTTTAGAATCAGTTCCTTTTTCGTCCTGTCATTGATATTAGTTATGGTTTATTCCTCTCTCTCTAAATGCATATATCTGTCAGCCTATAGTCGACTGTTATTGTTTGACCCTCATCTCCACCTCTCAGACAAAAAGGTACCACCTCTTTCCCGGAAGATCCAATAGGAGGTAAAAACATTTTGAAAAATTGGCAGTCGGGAGAATTTTATCTCTTCATGGAAACAAATATATACATTGTTTTTCAGCGTGTGCTTCTCTTCATGGAAACAAGTATAGACACTTTTTTCAGAGTGTGTACCTACTAGAAGTAGGATTTCTCCTGATTGCTGTAGTAGCTAGAGCTTCTATGTGTCTTAGTCCTTGCTTTCTCTTTGTCCAGTTTACTGCTGCAAGTGACATTATATTTATGAATTGCACTGGCTTCGTCCATTCCAAGAAACATTGTCACTTCCCTTTTTTTGAGGGGGGAGATCAATTGTATTAAACTTGTGACTAAGACTTTGTTTCACTTTGTCTTCAGCAGAACAGCGGGCTATTGGGTAATGTGGGTAAAATATTCCCTTATTTTCTTTTTGGTGCCCATGAGGTTCCTTAATGTTGTATAGAAGGTTGGGTGTCATTTGCAGAAAACTGTGTTTTGTTATGAAGTTGTCTATTTTCTAGTGTACTCCTTGTCATACAGGCATGTTTTTGCCATTTTCTTAAATGAAATTGATTACTTTATCAAAGGAAAGTATCTTGAAACCCAAAGTCGACTTGTAGCATTGTCCACTTTGTTTCTAAATTTCTACATCTTATTAGCTAAAGGAGAAATAATGTCTTTTCCTCGTTCACCTAAATAAATGGGAAATTGAAGTTTTGAACAATCATACTGGATAGATGGCACACCATGTTCTCGATTAGCGTGATATAATAAATAGTGGAGGTGAAAACAATACATCAAGTGGTTACAATTCGACCTATAAAAAAGGAATAGTGGTTGCTACTTGTCATGTCTTTGATAGTCGTCGTTTGAAACCAACTTGAGCTTAGATTTAAAGTTGGTGAATCAGGAAAAAAGGCACTTGATTAGGTTCTTTAAATATTGTCCTTAAATTGATTGTCCTGCTATTAAAAATGTGCTTCTGTTTCCTTCAGATCGCACAAGAATGCCATTGAATCATGCCGAGATGATAACTTCTCGTACGCCTACTTGTAGGTGAGTAGGTTTCTTCTTGGAGATATTGAATGCGAATTTTGTATCTCTGGAAATTGTGTCATCTTACACCTGATGGCTTCTGATTTGACTTTTTTGCTACTTTTCCCTGAAGTTAGGAAAATGTCTGTTATTCAATATAATTTTGAGCTTTCATTCAGTGAACCAATTCTTCTCGCTGATTATCTTTTGTCTCTATATGCAGCGAGTGCCATGACAAGTTAGTCTCATTCCTTTTGTATTGGTTCAGAGTTACACTGATAAGCCATGTAAGTTGCCACTGATCCTTGTTGATTCTTCAGTTATTTCCACTATTTCTTGTGGATTTACTTCAAATGTAAAAGGGATCTTTTATTAGAAAGTTGAGTTTCCCTATAATATATAATAAGCTTTTATCTAGCATAGCACTACAGATCACGAACTCCCGCCCCATAAAACTATTCCCTCAGTTCCATTTTATATGGCTATTTCCTTTTTAAGTCTGTTAAGAAAATAGATTGCATTTGTTCCACATTTGGTTACTCTTTAACTTTAAACTTCTCATGTTATTATTAATGACATGTGCTTATAGTCATAGAAATGTCGTGACATGTTTAAGACCACGAGTTCTGAGCAGGGGTGGAGTTAGGCTTTTGGTTATAGGTTAGGTCAAACCTACTAGCTCTGATCTAAGCCCTGTATTATCCATTGAATATATACAATTTATAATTTAGAAACCCAGCCACTTAAAGAGGATTAGAATTCCAAACCTATAAGCTTAAAATCCTGGTCCCGCGTATGGTTCAAGGGTAAATTCAGAAGTCCCCTTTTCTTTGTTAAAGTTCATGTCCAATTAAAAATCACCATGTAAAATGAAACAAAGGGAGTATCTTGTAAATCTTGAATGTTGTATACGGTATTGTAAGTTATTTTGTTTTTGGTGTCAGCATTTAGCTCCAGAGGATGCTCAAAGGCAAGACTGTTGGTATGGATATGCTTGTCGTACACAGCACCATAACCAAGAACATGCTCGGAAGAGAAATCATGTCTGCCGGCCGACGAGGGGTAATCATGTGTAGAAATTTCTGCTTCAGGGAGCTCCATTCTGTTTTTGTGATTTTCATCTATGATCGACTATAAACATCTAATGTTTTTCTGTTCTTCCTTTAACTGTTCATATGTTCCTTTTTCGAGTTCATAAATTGGTACAAGTAAAATAACTTGGCAAACATACTTGGTGAGTTTCCAAAACTCTTCTTTCTACATCTGTAGCTGACAAAAGACGCAAGAATTGGTATGCCTTATAGCTGTAAAACGTGCCTTAGATAACAAATTATAAAACATTGTTGATAATAATATTTTATGTTCGTTTACTCGGTCAGATTTTTATTTTTTGTTATTGAATTTTTAAAAATAAAATATAACATAAAACATTACTGAGAACTACGTTTATACTAGTTGTCTAAAATTTCAAAAAAGCGTACTATTTTGATGAATTGATTTTAGTAATGACTTATTTTGGTCAAAAATTTCAAATGTAGCTATATATTACTGTATTGATAAGAATTAATTTAAGACCTATAATTTTAAAAGTTTAACAGATTTAGTAATAAGAACCTAAAGATCAAATTGATCAAATTTATATCTTGAATTTTATAATAGTACCCCCGGCCTTATAAATTAAAATCCTAGTTATGCATCTGCATGGTTCTATGAAAAATCGTGTAAATTTCTGGCGAATTTGTGAGAAAAACCGCTATTTCTAGCGGTATCTCTTTTGTATATCAGTAGTAAGTTAATGTTTGTACTGCAATTGTGAAAATTTGCATACGTACTGTTCGCCTTAGTTAACCAAAAAAAAAAAAAAAAAGTAGTTTTGCCAACCGGTTAGCGAGTGGAAACAAGTCGGAACCATAAGAAGGTATGTGATGGCAAAGATATACAACACTGCAAAAATATTGACATTAACTTGAGCCGTGGAAGGTATAATAATTTCAATATTATTTTATCCAACATTTGATCGAAAGTATTAGATAATCCTAAAGTTATTTATGTCATCATTTATACTTTAGTAATAAAATATTAGGGAAAATTATCAATTAAGTCATAATACCTAACATAATTAGTTAAAATAACAACACTTCAAAATATTTATTTAAAATGGCAGAATGACAATATTTTTATAAAATAATATGTATTCAGATTTTAGAATTTTAAATTAATTTTATTTATGAAAAGGGTCCTATTGGACCAAAATATATACCAATAACATTTAAAGTGAAAAAAAAAAAAACTAATACAATTAACCCTTTTTCATCAACATTCAAGTTTCTTCCCCCACATTTTACGTTTCTTCCACATTTCACGTTTCAAGCTTAGCTTTCTTGAAGGGGCTAAATTGTTGTTCATCAAGAAATTTTCTTTATTGTTAAACGAAATCTCTTTATTAATTCAAGCAGATTTCTCGGTTGGCAAGGTAATTTTCATCATCCATTTTGATTTTTTTGATTTGATGTTTAAAGCATCGATTATATACCTTATGGATTTCCAGTCGAATTTTCCAATTTTTATGTGATTTTGTTTAAATATTCATCATATATTTATGGTTTTCAATTTTTCTTGTGATTTTATTTTAATTTTTCAGATTTTGAAGATTCTAGAAATTCCTATATATGTGAATTTTGTTTGATATTCAATACATTTTAATATTTGATAATATCAAAATTTACTTTTAGGCTTTTAGATTTTGGGGAAAGCATCTGATTGTCTAACTGATTCAATCAGAATTACTAGAGGTATACCAAATAATATTCAAAATTTTGGGGAATTTCCCTCATTTGATTTGTGTATTACCCAAGGGTTGCTCGAAAATGTAGGATTTGCGGATAGAATGGCACAAGAGAGCTCTTCCAAAAAAAGGAGAGTTTTGTGTTCTGAAACCCCTGATGATCAAGGAAATGATCGAAGTGATGAAGTATTACTTTATGGCGATGGAGAGGTATTAAATTGTTTTGAAATTATTTTTGTATGTAATGTCCATTGTTGATTTTGTGATTGCATGTTTATTGTTGACACTCCAGTGTTGGCATAATACATGTTTTTATATGCTTGTAAAACTGTAAGGTATGCCAAATTCTGACTTAACCTCATCTGCACAATATTCTTCCAATTTACGAGATGATTAAGCATCAAACAAAAGAGAATTTCATCATCTTTTTGTCAGGAGGACTAGTATTGTACAGTATAAAGATGTCTTGGCAACAATGTAAAAACATATCATATGACGTATAAAGATTTTAATTATAGGAAAATATAAATAGTTCAATTGAAACATTTTATGACCTGTTTATATTAGAAAAAGAATCACTCTTAAAATTTCATTGCCAAAAAGTCACATTATTGACTTCCTGTTGAGAGGGTGAATATCAGGGAACAACTTTGTCTTATATGTATGATGAAAACTCAGAAACTACATGTCTATTATGCAAATCCAACTTGTGATTGTTTTATGTCATATATGACCCTAGCATTCTTTTTCTGGTAATTTCCAATAATTCCTATCTCATCATCATATTGGAGGCTTGCTAGAGCCAAACAGACTTGTGATGCATCACTTTTTACAAAGAAAGAACCCCAGTAACATCAACTTCCATCTCAGCACCACCCTCAAACTGTATTCTAAAAGCCAATGTATTTGTCTCTAATTAGTTGTATACTTATATTAGATAGTTGTATAATATATTGTACTTTTTCAGCAACTTTATGTATTCCAATTTATTAGATTTATAGTATGAGTTCATTATGTATTCTATTTTTGGTTTAATATTAATTTTTTATCTCATTAATATTCATAAATCAGAATGAACATTCAAGTTTTCATAATGTTTTTCACTTTGTCGTATACGTAGTTTCTCTTATTCTATTTTTTTTTATCTAGAAATAGAATTATATATCAGTAATTATAGAAGTATATATTCATTTATTTGAACATGCGCAGGCAAGTGAATTTTATGTCAAAAATCAACCTACAAAAGCTCTACATATCCAATGTGTCTTTAATAATGGCATAAAAGCTGACTTGATTAGAAATTTTCATGAGCGTGTATATAATGTATTTCGCAAGAGCACTTGTTTTGGTAATTACATGCAAATGCATGGATGTTGTGCACGCGAACAAATACACAGGTGTTGTATGGCTTTAGAACTCAATTGCAGTTCTCGTTGAGCATTTGTCATGCGTGTCAATGAATCTACGCTTCATTTCACTTTAAGAGAATTCGCTTTGATTAGTGGATTAAACTGTGTCAGCGAAGAAAAAGATTTCATTTTTGATACAACAGAACCAAACAAGTTGATGGAACAGTATTTTCAGGGTGTTAAGTTGATTAGAAAAATAGATACAATGGAGAGTTTTGAGGAAAAAGTGTGGGGTAATAACGATCAGGATGGCTTGAAGTTTGCCATATTATTCTTCATTCAAGCAGTTATTTTTTCAGGTGAAAGAGTTACCAAAAAAGTTCCTAGATTACATTTTGATCTGGTTGAAAGCGGTATGTACAGTCAGTTTTCATGGGGGAAAAAGTTTTCTACTTGTTGATGAAGAGTTTGAGCAAGAAGATGGATAGTGAAAAATAGTTTTACAGAATCGGTGGCATGCCAATTGTCATTCAAGTATGGTTATATGAGTGCAGCTCAAGTTTTGACTTTCAAGTTGCTCAAAAGGTTAATGACCACATTCTGAGGTTACTCAACTGGCAGACGGTCGAAGAGATTCCGAGATACAACAATCTAATGAAGACCATATTCAGTGGTACTTAATTGAAATATATTTAATAAAAGTCAAGTTGTATAGTTTTATTATTGTTTTTATTATAAATAGTAACAATTTTTTTGTGGTTCAGTTTAAATTCAGGAACATTATCCCCAATCAAAGGGAACTTGCAGTATTGCAAATGCCACCAAAGGATATCGAGAATCAAGGTGAAGTTCAGTATTCTGATTCATCAGCTGATGAACCATATCATGTAATAAGTCATAGTAAAGATGAACCAAATGAGGTAATAAGTCATAGTAAAAATTTTGACGATGAGTTTCAAGAACCTCCTTCACAAACAGTAAAGGTCAAAAGAAAAGGAAAAGTTGGTTCTTCATTGTCGCTTGTTAAAAAAAGGACAAAGAAGCAGTTGACTGATGGATCCAAACAGGTTGCACAAAAGTTGAAACCTCATGTTGTTGTTAAACTTCCGATGAAAAAGTATATTGTATCCAAAAAGGTACAAAAGAAACCTAAGGTTGTTTTAAAGTAGACTGAAACTATATATGCATATCAAACTAATACAACATCGAAGGATTCTGACATTCCAAGAGCAAGCGGGTCTGAAGTGCAAGTCTGGTTGAAAGAGTTGTCAGATTTAAGAAAAGAAGTATCTACTATTTAATACATATTTTTCAGTTTAACACTTCTTAGCATATTCAATTTTTATTAAGCTACCTTATTATGTCCTATTTTTAGGTTAAACAAGAGTTTGTTGACATTCGCAAATTGATCAACGATAACTTCAAGAATGTTCTGACAGCCATTAATTCTAAATAGACTGAGCAGGAGGTTCGTTATAAACAAATAAAATGATGTAATGTATTTCAACTATTCATTTTTTTTAATGTATTATGTTGTAATATAACACAGGTCAGACATTCTGATGATCCCAATTTCCCTTCAAATTTAAACGATGAAGAGATGTATAGATCACCATATACTTTATTTCCTGAATCTCCATCAAATCAAGTACAGGTAGTTCAATTTGACAAATTGGAAGTTGGGTATTTGGAGGTACTTGTAGTTTTTTAGTTAATTGCATCTTTTATTAATTTGGTTCAATATGAATTTATATATATATATATCATTTTTTATCAAACTGTATACATGATTATTATTATGATGTACTTTACGCAATTTGAATTTATTAACCTTTATAAAGTTGTATCCATTAACATTTGATTACATGTTTCTTGGCTTTTTATTTCTCTATTAAGACTATCAACATTCCAGATGTCAGCGATACAAAAAATGTTGTGCCCCAGGAAAGTCAAGTTTTTTACTGTATTTTCTACTCAAAACATAGATATTCATTATCCTTTATAAGCCTCTGATATTTATATTTGTATACATGTATATACTTTCAATGTAGCCTTTTTCGATCAAACTGTATCCAGCAATCCGAACATGATTTATGCTTACACGTATTAACCGCCATAATATTTTATCCATTAACCGTTATCATTTGAATTGGACAAGGAGTTTTCACGGTTGTATATCCTTTGGCGTTAACTTCCTTTTATGATTAACTAATTTGGGTTGGATCATACCTCCAATAAGGTTGCTTGTTGCATGTCGCTGATCATACACCTTATCTTTCAATGGACATGTGTGATCATCTACGAATTTTCTATTTCTAAACATTCCAGTTTTATTAATACTTGACGACTTCAACATCCATCCACATTTCTCAGACACACAAATAAGTGTATAACTGTTTGAATATTATACTATTAGAATTAGTATAATACAAATTAAATGTTGATATTATGTAAAAAAAAACATATTGAAAATACAATTATAAAAGAAATCCAACCCAAATACACATACCATGTTTGACTTGATTTGTCCGTTCTCCATTGGAATCTATGCTCAATTGCGTATTGCGTCATCACAGCTTTTAAAGTTCCCTTGTCCTTATAAACTTGATCATCCAATATTGCCTTATGTTTGGTGTTTGTAATAATGTCGCAATTCATGTAATCGCTATTGTTCGGCACACTAAGCATTAATGCTTCTGTATCAACTATATATCCTCCATCTATTCCACACATTTCAAATCCATCTTCCAAAATATTTCTATCAGCCAATTCACAATCATTCACACATACGGATACACATAGAGGATACTTTGCCAACTCCTTGTTATCTTTCTTCAAAGACACACACCCTCACACCCATGTCGTTGTGTATTTCCAAAGGTGCATTACTACCCTCTATTTTATACCTAAGTTTCACATTGTTGAAACTCAAATCAACACAAATTTGCTTAGAAACAACATCTAATAATTCTCTAAATGTCGCATATTCTTTTATCACATTGCTTCTATAATGTAATCAACGTAGTAATTATCCTCGTTCCATCTCCCAGAATGCATGTCTAGAAAACTAATGCTTTCCATAACTACATTAACAAATATATATTTGATAATCACATATTTGCAGTATTCTAAAACAAAAAAAAATTGTATCCAATAATCAATTACATAAATATAATGTGTGCTCAAACATCAATAGCTTCAAAAAATAATATAGAACACGCACTCATGTTCTATATTTAATTAAATTCAATATTTAATTGTATCCAGAATTTACAGAAAGGCAACAAATATTAGTATACAATTCTTAATTTATTTATGATTTTTAACCTTTATAAAGTTGTATGCATACATTAACAACAACTTCAAAACTAAAAAAATATACAATTTCATATTGTTAATATTTACATTAAACATAATGGGATACAAAAAAAGATTGTATGCATTCAAATAAAAAGAAAACAACTATGAAACTAAAAAAAGAATCAAGCACTTTCAAGCCTTATGCATCATATATTGGATACAAAACATATGATTGTTCCTCAGCCTGTTGATGTGATTTTTCTTGATTTCAATGAAACTGACGTTGAAATTTCAATAAAAATTTCAAACCATAAAAAGATTTCACCGATTCAAAATAAACAACAAAAAAAAGGAAAAATTATCAAAACAACAATATTTTAGACTTTAGTGGGACTCATTAGCAACATTTTAACTATTTATTAAAAATGACAATATTTTAGATTGTTAAAAGGATGAGTTATGTATTTATTTTATTTTGATTAATTTGTAAGAATACAAATACTTAATAATAAAATAGAGAAAAACATTGAACATAAAACATCAAATAAGGATAAAACGATTTTATAACTTATTCAGTTACGTTTTGAAAAACGAAGATGTTGCCATTATTTCTGTGGAGCATTTTTTTGCTCTTCCATTCTTAATAATTCCAAAAAAATAATTTGCAAAAAAAGTTGTCTTCCTAATCATTCAATTGATAATATTCCTAGCTTCTTCGAATCAAATTAGACATATTCTTAAAGTGGATGTTTTCGAATTCCACGACTATAATGTCGTCAGTTTCAATGAATAGCAAAATTTTCGACATCAGGTATTTTTTTTTGGGAAAATTATCAATTAAGTCATAATACCTAACATAATTAGTTAAAATAACAACACTTTAAAATATTTATTTAAAATGGCAGAATGACAATATTTTTATAAAATAATATATATTCAGATTTTAGTATTTTAAATTAATTTTATTTATGAAAAGGGTCCTATTGGACCAAAATATATACCAATAACGTTTAAAGTGAAAAAAAAAACTAATACAATTAATCCTTTTTCATCAACATTCAAGTTTCTTCCCACACATTTTACGTTTCTTCCACATTTCACGTTTCAAGCTTAGCTTTCTTGAAGGGGCTAAATTGTTGTTCATCAAGAAATTTTCTTTATTGTTAAACGAAATCTCTTTATTAATTCAAGCAGATTTCTCGGTTGGCAAAGTAATTTTCATCATCCATTTTGATTTTTTTGATTTGATGTTTAAAGCACCGATTATATACCTTACGAATTTTCAGTCGAATTTTCTAATTTTTATGTGATTTTGTTTAAATATTCATCATATATTTATGATTTTCAATTTTTTTTGTGATTTTATTTTAATTTTTCAGATTTTGTAGATTCTAGAAATTCATATATATGTGAATTTTGTTTGATATTCAATACATTTTAATATTTGATAATATTGAAATTTGCTTTTAGGCTTTTAGATTTTGGGGGAAAGCATCTGATTGTCTGACTGATTCAAGCAGAATTACTAGAGGTATACCAAATAATATTTAAAATTTTGGGGAATTTCCCTCATTTGATTTTTGTATTACCCAAAGGTTGCTCGAAAATGTAGGATCTGCGGGTAGAATGGCACAAGAGAGCTCTTCCAAAAAAGGGAGAATTTTGTGTTCTGAAACACCTAGTGATCAAGGAAAAGATCGAACTGATGAAGTATTACTTTATGGCAATGAAGAGGTATTAAATTATTTTGAAACTATTTATGTATGTTATGTCTATTGTTGATTATGTGATTGCATGTTTATTGTTGACACTCTAGTGTTGGCATAATGCATGTTTTTATATGCTTGTAAAGTTGTGAGGTATGTCAAATTCTGACTTAACCTCATCTGCACAATATTCTTCCAATTTACGAGATGATTAAGCATCAAACAAAAGAGAATTTCATCATTTTTTTGTTAGTAGGAATAGTATTGTACATATAAAGATATCTTGGCAACAATGTAAACACATATCATATGACGTATAAGGATTGTACTTATAGAAAAATATAAAAATATATAGTACAATTGAAACATTTTATGACCTGTTTATATTAGAAAAAGAATCACTCTTAAAATTTCATTGCCAAAACGTCACATTATTGACTTCCTGTTGAGAGGATGAATATCAGGAAATAACTTTGTCTTATATGCATGATGAAAACTCAGAAACTACATGTCTATTATGCAAATCTAACTTGTGATTGTTTTATGTCATATATGACCCTAGTATTCTTCTTCTGATAATTTTCAATAATTCCTCTCTCATCATCATATTGGAGGCTTACTAGAGCCAAACAGACTTGTGATGCATCACTTTTTACAATATAAAGAACCCCAGTAACATCAACTTCCATCTCAACACCACCCCCAAAATGTATTCTATTAGCCAATGTATTTGTCCCTAACTAGTTGTATACTTATATTAGATAGTTGTATAATATATTGTACTTTTTCAACAACTTTATGTATTTCAATGTATTAGATTTATAGTATGAGTTCATTATGCATTCTATTTTTGGTTTCATATTAATTTTTTATCTCATTAATATTTCATAAATCAGAATGAACATTCAAGTTTTCATAATGTTTTTCACTTTGTCGTATACGTAGTTTCTCTTATTCTATTTTGTTATCTAGAAATAGAATTATATATTAGTAATTATAGAAGTATGTATTCATTTATTTGAACATGCGCATGCAAGTGAATTTTATGTCAAAAATCAACCTACAAAAGCTCCACATCTCCATTGTGTCTTTAACAATGGCATAAAAGCTGACTTGATTAGAAATTTTCATGAGCATGCTTATAATGTATTTCGCAAGAGCACTGGTTTTGGTAATTACATGCAAATGCATGGATGTTGTGCACGCAGACAAATACATAGGTGTTGCATGGCTTTAGAACTCAATTGCAGTTCTCGTCGAGCATTTGTCATGCGTGTCAATGGATCTACGCTTCGTTTCACTTTAAGAGAATTCGCTTTGATTAGTGGATTAAACTGTGTCAAAGAAGAAAAAGATTTCATTTTTGATACAACAGAACCAAACAAGTTGATGGAACAGTATTTTCAGGGTGTAAAGTTTATCAGAAAAGTAGATATAATGGAGAGTTTTGAGGGAAAGTGTGGGTGATAACGATCAAGATGGCTTGAAATTTGCCATATTATTCTTTATCCAAACAGTTATTTTTTCAGGTGAAAGAGTTACCAAAAAAGTTCCTAGATTACATTTTGATCTGGTTGAAAGCGGTATGTACAGTCAGTTTTCATGGGGAATAAAGCTTTCTACTTGTTGATGAAGAGTTGAGCTAGAAGATGGATAGTGAAAAGCAGTTTTACAGAATCGGTGACATGCCAATTGTCATTCAAGTATGGTTATATGAGTGCAACTCAAGTATTGACTACCAAGTTGCTCAAAAGGTTAATGACCACATTCCGAGGTTACTCAACTGGCAGATGGCCGAAGAGATTTCGAGATACAAGAAACTAATGAAGAACATATTCAGTGGTACTTAACTGAAATATATTTAATAAAAGTCAAGTTGTATAATTTTATTATTCTTTTTATTATAAATTGTAACAAATTTTTTGTGGTTCAGTTTAAATTCAGGAACATTATCCCCAATCAAAGGGAACTTGCAGTATTGCAATTGCCACCGGAGGGTATCGAGAATCAAGGTGAAGTTCAATATTCTGATTCATCAGATGATGAACCAGATGAGGTAATAAGTCATAGTAAAGATGAACCAGATGAGGTAATAAGTCATAGTAAAGATTTTGACGATGATTTTCAAGAACCTCCTCCACAAACAGTAAAGGTCAAAAGAAAAGAAAAAGTTGGTTCTTCATTGTCGCTTGTTGAAAAAAGGACAAAGAAGCAGTTGACTGGTGGATCCAAACAAGTTGCACAATAGTTGGAACCTCGTGTTGTTGTTAAGCTGTCGGTCAAAAAGGATATTGTATCCAAAAAGATATCGAAGAAACCTAAGGTTGTTTTAAAGAAGACTGAATCTGTATATGCTGATCAAATTAATACAACATCGAAGGATTCTGACATTTCAAGAGCAAGCAGATCTGAAATGCAAGTCTGGTTGAAAGTGTTGTCAGATTTCAGAAAAGAAGTATCTACTATTTAATACATCTTTCTCAGTTTAACACTTCTTAGCATATTCAATTTTTATTAAGCTACATTATTATGTCATATTTTAAGGTTAAACAAGAGTTTGTTGACATTCACAAATTGATCAACGATAACTTCAAGAATGTTCTGACAACCATTAATTCTAAACAGACTGAGCAAGATGTTCGTTATAAACAAATAATATGATGTAATGTATTTTAATTTTTAATGTATTATGTTGTAATATAACACAGGTCAGACATTCTGATGATCCCATTGTCCCTTCAAATTTAAACGATGAAGAAAGGTATAGATCACCATATACTTCATTTCCTGAATCTCCATCAAATCAAGTGCAGGTAGTTCAGTTTGACAAATTGGAAGCTGGGAATTTGGAGGTACTTGTAGTTTTTTAGTTAATTGCATCTTTTATTAATTTGGTTCAATATGAATTTATATATATATCATTTTTTATCAAACTGTATACATGACTATTATTACGATGTATTTTACGCAATTTGAATTTATTAACCTTTATAAGTTGTATCCATTAACATTTGATTACATGTTTCTTGGCTTTTTATTTCTCTGTTAAGACTATCAACATTCCGTATGTCAATGATACAAAAAATGTTGTGCCCCAAGTAAGTCAAGTTTTTTATTGTATTTTCTACTCAATACATAGATATTCATTATCCTTTATAAGCCTCTGATATTTATATTTTTATACATGTATATACTTTCAGTGTAGTCTTTTTCGATCAAATTGTATCCAGGAATCTTAACACAATTTATGCTTACACGTATTAACCGCCATAATATTTTATCTATTAACCGTTATCATTTGAATTTGACAAGGAGTTTTCACTTTTGTATATCCTTTGGCGTTAACTTCCTTTTATGATCAACTAATTTGGGTTGAATCATACCTCCAATAAGATTGTTATCTTTCAATGGACATGTGTGATCATCTACGGATTTTCTAATTCTAAACATTCTAGATTTATTAATACTTGACGACTTCAACATCCATCCATATTTCTCAGACACACAAATAAGTGTATAACTGTTTGAATATTATACTATTAGAATTAGTATAATACAAATTAAATGTTGATATTATGTAAAAAAAAAAACATATTGAAAATATAATTATAAAAGAAATCCAACCCAAATACACTTACCATGTTTGACTTGATCTATCTGTTCTCCATTGGAATCTATGCTCAATTGCATATTGCTTCATCACAAATTTTAAAGTTTTCTTGTCCTTATAAACTTGATCTCCCAATATTACCTTATGTTTGGTGTTTGTAATAATGTCGCAATTCATGTAATCGCTATTGTTCGGCACACTAAGCATTAATGCTTCTGTATCAACTATATATCCTCCATCTATTCCACACATTTCAAATCCATCTACCAAAATATTTCTATCAACCAATTCACAATCATTCACAAATACGGATACACATAGAGGATATTTTGACAATTCCTTGTTATCTTTCTTCAAAGACACATACACCCTCACACCCATGTCTTTGTGTATTTCCAAAGGTGCATTACTACCGTCTATTTTATACCTAAGTTTCACACTGTTGAAGCTCAAATCAACACAAATTTGCTTAGAAACAACATCTAATAATTCTCTAAATGTCGCATATTCTTTTATCACAATTGCTTCTATAGTGTAATCAACGTAGCAATTATCCTCGTTCCCCCTCCCATAATGCATGATTAGAAAACTAATGCTTCCCATAACTACACTAACAAATATATATTTGATAATCACATATTCGCAGTATTCTAAAACTAAAAAATTGTATCCAATAATCAACTACATAAATATAATGTGCGCTCAAACATCAATAGCTGCAAAAAAAAAAAATATAGAACACACACTCATGTTCTATATTTAATTAAATCCAATATTTAATTGTATCCAGATTTTACAAAAAGGCAACAAATATTAGTATACAATTCTTAATTTATTTATGATTTTTAACCTTTATAAAGTTGTATGCATACATTAACAACTACTTCAAAACTAAAAAAATATACAATTTCATATTGTTAATATTTACATTAAACATAATGGGATACAAAAAAAGATTGTATGCCTTCAAATAAAAAGAAAACAATTATGAAACTAAAAAAGAATCAAGCACTTTCAAGCCTTATGCATCATATATTGAATACAAAATATATGATTGTTCCTCAGCGTGTTGATGTAATTTTTCTTGATTTTAATGAAACTGACGTCGAAATTTTAATAAAAATTTTAAACCATACAAAGATTTCACCGATTCAAATTAAACAACAAAAAAAAAAAATACCTGATGTCAAAAATTTTGCTATTCAATGGAACTGACGAAATTATAGTCGTGAAATTCGAAAACATCCACTTTAAGAATATGTCGAATTCGATTCGAAGAAGCTAAGAATATTATCAATTGAATGATTAGGGAGACAACTTTTTTTGCAAATTATTTTTTTGGAATTATTAAGAATGAAAGAGCAAAAAAACGCTCCACAGAAATAATGACAACATCCCCGCTTTTTAAAACATAACTGAATAAGTTATAAAATTGTTTTATCCTTATTTGATGTTTTATGTTCAAAGTTTTTCTCTATTTTATTATTAAGTATTTATATTCTTACAAATTAATCAAAATAAAATAAATACATAATTCATCCTTTTAACAATCTAAAATATTATCATTTTTAATAAATAGTTAAAATGTTGCTAAGAAGTCCCACTAAAGACTAAAATATTGTTGTTTTGATAATTTTCCCAAAAATTATCCCATACACAGAATTTAAAATTATTAATTCCAAAATAACGTACTCCGGATTAAACAACCCCGTAAGTATTACATAACATCTATTGCAATCTATATGTGTTGTTGTCTCCATTATTTGCTGGAAAAAAGTAAATTACAAAAACAAAAAGGAAAGAAAAAAAAACAAGGGAAAATTTAGCAAAGCATTTCAACAGAGTCCTGTCTTGTTATTGGCTTACAAAGGTTGAGCAATTCTTTGACAACTTCATCTATTTCTCTCTCTCCATTACTCTTCATTATCTCACTGAACTCTCTTGCTTTTTTTCTCAATCTTTGCCCACTTTTCTCTGCCACCACTTCCCTAATAACCTTTGTCACTTCATGCCTATCAACATTTCCATTTTTGTCCCTAACAACCTCTTCCCCTACCCCTGAATCAACTATCAACTTTGCATTTAATGGCTGATCAAGATGCATTGGCATTCCTATAATTGGAACACCAAGTTTAAGTCCTTCCATTATAGAACTCCATCCACAGTGACTCACGAATCCTCCTATACTCCAATGGCTTAATATTGTTAACTGTGGTGCCCATCCTTGTACTACTTTTCCTCTGTTTCCAACTCTTTCAAGAAAACCCTTTGGAAGAGCTTCTTCAAGGTTCATATTTTGTCCAACTGGGAATCTAATTACCCACAAGAAATTCACCTTGCTAAGCTCTAGACCAAGAGCCAGTTCTTCTGTTTCTTCCTTGGATAGGAAATATTCAGTCCCAAATGAAGCAAAAACTGTGGAACATCTTTCTTTACTGTTTAGCCAGTCCATGATCTCTGAATGTTCAGTCTCTGTTTCTGGTGATCTAACTAGAGGTCCAACTGGAACATACCTGCAAGTGCCATGGCTTTTTTTTAGTAACTCTCCATTTCACATAAGTTTAAATAGCTTCAATTTTGACTCGTGGCGGAATCAAAACTTTTAACCCAGGATTTGCTTTCCTTTTAGTCAATTTTAAAAAAAAAAACAACATATTTATATATTAACTAACAATTTAATTTTAAAATATCTATTTTATCCTTAATAAAATAATTTATAGTCACACAAATTTCTATCATGAATTTTAAAAATCTTTTTTTCTCTCTTAAACTCCGTGCCGAATCAAATTACCTCACCTAAAATGGGACAGAAAAAATATTAAAGATATTAGACATTGGGGTCCGTGCTATTATTCTCTTGTCTCAATTTATGTGATATTAAATAAAATTTCAAATATTTTATGTAACTAAACTCCTTATGTTACAATTTATGTGCCACAAATATTTTATGTCTTTTAAATTTTTAAGTGGTTAATTACTCAGTTTATAATATTTTTTAGTCATTTTAAATAATATATGTTATTTCCTTTGCCCTAATTAGGTGTCTAGGTGAGTGGTGACACATATTAAATTTAGAGAGTCAATCAAATTTTAGTTTAATGATTAATTCTTTTATATGTTGTTTATATGATTGACTATTTTGAGTTGCACTCTTCTTTTTTCCATAATTTCTAAATATATAAATTATTACAGATTGTTTTTCAATATTTAAATGACTGAAATATCCCTTAATAGTAATGTAATTCCAAGAAAAACACATGTGAATCTTATATTATAGTATAATATAATTAAAAATATGAAAAAGTAAACCTGAAACTAAGTTATTCTTGTTGAAAGAGAAATAAATAGGGACGAAGTTTGACTAAAAAGTGTATAAGAGAAACATACCTCTTATTATGTACATTAGAGAGATAATCAATGTATTTTCCTTCTAGTTGTCTAATTGACTTGATCAATATGATTTGAGATGATCCATCTAAGCATCCATTGACTCTTCTCTGAGTATCTGTAAATCCATCATTACCCTCATCCTCTTCAGTTGGTTCAAACATACATCTATTCCTCTCATACTCATAATCTCTTAAGTAAATAGCTGGAAAAGGGTATTCAGAAACAGGTTTCTTTTTACCAATATGAAAAAGATAAGAACCTGCTGCTGCACCAGGGGTTAAAAACAGAACAGAAGGTATATAATTAAGTGAAGCAGCCATAGTTGGAACCCATGGTTGAAGAAAATCATAGATAACCAAATCTGGTTTCAAAGTAGTAAGGATATGGTAAAAACTAGGTTGGGCCATGTCCATTGCATTTTTTAGAGTTGACATGAGATGAGGTGGAAGGCCATTAGTTGTGTGGTAATGAGGAGGAAGGTTTGGTAGATTTGGAAGATGAATTTCTACTATTTTTATTGAAATTGAGTATTTTTCAGATATTGTTTGTTTAAATGAATTGATATTGACTTGTGTAGAACATATGTAGATGTAGAAATTTCTATTTGAAAGTGCTTTGGCTAGCTCTATAAAAGGTGTGATGTGACCATGAGCTAGCCATGGTAACATTGCTATTCTAATGCTTCTATTTCTTCTATCCATGCAAAGTTTGGAACTCTTATTTTATTCACAAACAAAAAGGGAGAAATGAAATTATTACACCATGAACAATATGAAACATTTGTATAATTTAGGACATGTATTCATTTTATACAAGATATATACTCCCTTAGCTTTTGTTCCATTTTATACGACTTATTTGTTTTAGTTAATTTTAAAAAAATTGATACACTTTTATATTAAGTAGTAATTTAACTGAAAGATATAATATTTATTTTTGATCATAAATTTTAATTATTATTTTTTTACTTAAATTTTATATATAATTAAATTAATTTATATAAAATGAGACGGAATGAGTATATGCTTTTAAGCTTTATCTTGTTGACGAACTGAGTTTTAAAACCTGTAACGTGGCAGCAAAAGGGAAAAACAAGAAAACGTGTCACAAGAGAAGGGTATACAGATGAGAGCAAGAGACCAGAAATGATTCAACTTGTGATACGTTCTAACAAAATGATGATTTCTCTATTATTTTTCTTTTTATATTTACGAGATATTTTGAATATTTACATACCTTTATTTTATGTTAAATTAAATCAGATAATAAATTAAAATATAAAAAAATATTTTTATTAATTATTTCCTTTTATATATTTTTCTTAAATTTATGTTACTGTTGGAGTTAGTGGATCCTGATATTATTTCTCCATACTTGTATTGGGCCTGACCTGATATTTATGATGTATTTTCAATAATAGGTAGTTGAGCCTCACACAACTGTATATGTAGGCATGGCCAGATATTTTGTAACAACAATTCATTTCTTCTCAGTCTGATAATAAAATTGTTTCTTATTTCTCTCTCCAGAAAGCTCCACTGTAATGGAGTCAGTTCATCATTTCCGCCTCGAAAAGTTCATTTTTTTTTTAATCAGCCCCAAAATAAATTAGTACATTTTTATAAATAGTAAAAAATCAACTTTAAAAGTTCAATTTACTCATAGTGATATGATTTACCATTAAATAGATATCTATAACTTATTATATATCATAAATTGAAAATAACTAAACAAAATTGAGACGGTATAATCTTTGTGCAGGCTTTATCCATGGCCAAAAAAATGTTGCATGATCGAGGTTATGATTGGAGCGGCAAAATCTATGAGAATGGAATAATGTTTAAATTAGTAATTGATTTCTTATGAAGTATATTTGTATGATGATAAAGTTAAATTTACTTTGCCACTTTTATTTGATTCTTTATATTAAGCAGGCGTTTGACCATGTGTTGTTATATTACGATATGAGATTGTAAGATCAAATTAATGTTTGGATATATGATTTACGTTGATTTCATCTCATGATTTTATATTATGAGATGAAATTTTATATTTTTAAAAAAATCATGATTTTAGATTTTCATAATATGATAAAAATTGACACATAAATTTATATTTTGTTAAAACAACTCTACATTTATCTCTACTGGTCATTTAGTTCATATATAAGTAAAATTTATAATCATATCATTACTTTTTAAATTTATTATTCTCACCAAGGGAATGGGCCAAAATCATCCCTCAACTTATATTATCTAAGTGAGCAAAAAACATCTTTATACTATCCAAAAAATAACAAGAATCATCATTCGGTCTATTATTGTTAAGATTATAGCAAAAATGCACAGTGTCAAGCAATGGAACCCAATTTCACTGGCTCGCCATCACATAGTGCCTCAAATATTCTTCTAGCAAGTGATTAATCCTTTTCGTTTGTCCTTCTGTTTGTGGATGATTTGCAGTAGAAAGTTTCAGATCAGTTCTCATCATATTGAACAAAGCTATCCAAAATCTGCTCGTGGATCGAATATCTGTATCACTCACAATATCAGCTGGGACACCAAAGTACTTAACCACATACTTATAAAATAATTCTGCAAAAACCTCATACGAACATAAATTAGGAGCAACAATAAAAACAAAGTATTTTGAAAACCTGTTTACTACCACCATAATAGATGCCATGCCATCAACCTTAGGAAAATCCAAAATAAAATTCATGCTTACCGACAACCATGGTCGTTCTGGAATAGGCAAGTACTACAACAAACTAGCTTTCTTCTTACGTTCAGTCTTGTCCACTTGACAAATATGACAAGTCTTCACATATGTCTTTATATCATCTTCCATCTTTGGCCAAAAATAAATTCAGAACAGTAGAGCCAACATCCATTCAACACCTGGATGACCAACTCAAGTGGTGTCATGCACCTCTTTCATTAAGTCTTTACGCAGCCCATCACCATTCGGTACCATGATCCTCCCCCCTTTAAAATATAGCAAATCATCTTCGGTCTAGTACCAACTCATTGTCCCATCTTGAACTTGACAAATAATGAGTCGTTCAAAGCACATAATTTGATCTTGTCTAAGAAATCAGTCTCAAATTTTGAAATAGAATACACGACAACAAATACCTTTTTCCGATTTAAGGCATTCGCAACTTGGTTGTGCGTTCCCTGCTTATGTTCCCACACAAATTCATATTTTGCCATCTTGCTTGCTTTGGACTTAACTTTTTTTGCATCTTGAAGAATGCATTTACCACATTATTAGTCCACACCACAGCGCGAGTACCCAACAAGTATACCCTCCAAACCTGCAAGTAATGTACAACTACAACCATCTCTTTTTCATGAGTGGAATACCTTTGCTTCACATCATTCAGCTTTCCACGTTTAAAGGTCACATGATGACCCTATTACACCAATACGCCCCAAACATTCTTGTCCGACGCATCAGTATGCACTTCAAACGGTAATTCTAAAATTATACCGCTTAAGTATTTGCTCTGATGCAATAACTTCCTTCAAGTTCTGAAAAGCTTATTCATATCTCACCGACCATACACATTTGACATCATTCTTCAATAAATCAGTCATAGTTGTTGCCCTTTTCGAATAACCAGCAACAAATTTTCTATAATAGTTAGTCAACCCTAAGAACGATCTCAAATCCTTCATGTTGTGTGGTGCCTGCCAATCAACAATAGCCTGCACTTTCTTAGGATCCATTCGAACCTGATTTTCACTAACTAGATGCCCCAAAAACTTTATCTCTTTTTGAGCAAACTCACATTTCTCCATTTTTACATAAAGTGTATAATCCCTCAACCGAGACAGAATCATACTCAAGTGTTTCACATGTTCATCCAACGTTTGACTATATATGACAATATAGTCTAAATAAACAACTACAAAGTCATCAAGATATTCAAACAACCATGTTGGAAATTATATGCACAACGGAAGCGTATAAAAATCATACTGCTTACATGAATAATAGATGACCAATATTTTTATGCTAGAATACATATAATCATGTTAGAACACATCAACATGCTGAAATTAGATTCAAGAATTACCTCTTGAAGCGTGAAAAAATACCTTCAATTGAATCCACAAGTTAGATAACAGTATGTATAGAAAACTTATTCTTTTTCTAGGTTAAAAAAACCCTACTTATAAAGGTTTCTTCCCAATCCAAAAAGGAGAAGACAAACCCACACTTTTCTTTAAAGAAAACAAGAAACTAACGTTAGTCTTCCTTTTTTCATAGAAATATGATTCTGAGTTCTAGTTAAATATGAGAACTGTATCATGTATGGACCACAAAATTAATTAATGAGGCTTCCTATTATGGAAATAATTCCAAACAATCAATTTAAATTATTCTCACCATAATAAATTACAAATCTTTCCACTAGAAACTCGTAATTACACTATATTTTGAAATTCCCCATTAAACACTTATGTGATTCCCCATGTTAAGATTACATATACTAATCAATAAATTAAATTACTGACGAATTTAATTCAATGATTAATTTCCTTTAGAGCACCTCTTAACTTATTTCATGTATCGGTAATAGAATATATTTTCGAAGAATTGATGATTGCTTCTTACTTCTTTCCAGAAAGATTTTCTGCTTCTTAAGATTCCGTTTATGGCTATTGTATAATATTAGAACATCCTTCCCTAAGCTGTCAGAGTCCGATCGACGCGAGCAAGAGATAGAGAAATCCTTGCTCATAGATGTGAATTGAAAAAGCAAGCCCAAATTCTTTTTAATTAGGCTCTATAGTCTGGTCCCTGTCTCATAAATCCACTTGCAAGGTTGTCACGATTAAAATTTATAAGCTTCTCAAAAAGGCATATCATTAATCTCTATCGAGTCATGGATTCCATCAACTTACTTATTATTTCACCAATACATATTATTATTATTCAATCTACCAGGTATATTGATCCAACACAAAATTTCACTTTTTAATAAATCAAAATAATAATTAATATATATAAATCATAGGAGTTAGCGGCATAACCATTAGGCCACGGGCAACATATGATCTTAATAGACATTATTTTATCATCATAACATAGATGTGATCTTTAATATGATATATAGTCATATTTCTGAAGATCATATCCATATGATTTCAAGTTGTAGAAGTCTTAAATTTGATTTTTGTTGACATTTTTTTGTTGTAATTTGTATTGCTTTTAAAAGCATAAACAATTATTTCAATCCATCCATCTGGATTTATGTGATACAATTTACTTTTTAGTCTATCCTTAAAATATTGGGACGAAGGGAGTAATAATTAGACAATAAATTACAAGCAATGTAATTGAGGCAAAATTCAGAAGGACTAATAATTTCCTTTTTCCAAGTAATTCTTTCTAGCTCCTTTCTTTTCTTCAAAATTTCAAAAATTCGATAGTGAGTTTCTCTTACTCTTTGTTCTATTATCTAAATTAGTGAATTCATATGAAAAAAACAAGTTTTGACCATGATAATTTAAGACATGAAAACTATACTGAAATCTCATTTGATTTTCTTGGCCTTTCTAGCTTTTAAGTTGGTGTGAGTCAATACTTCGTTTGTTACTATTACTAAATAAAATTATGTATGTGAAATTCTCCGGCTTCTTTATATATAATTAGTTTGTTACATAGAGCGTGAAGTATTTATAAACAGTGACAGAGCCAAAAATTTTATTAAGGGTGTCCAAGAATAATGGTGTGTGACTGTCAAAATAAAACAAAAAAAATATTGTGCTCTATTTGGGGTTACCACTACACCAAAGTCATAACTTTTGTCAAGGGTGTCCAACTTTAAATATATATCCTTTAAAAGTAGAATTTTGACATATATATACAACGTAATTTTTCGACTAGACACCCTGGAATAGCTCTAGCTAAGCCCCTATTTATAAATATAGATAATTATGCCCTCATTGAATGTTTTTAGAATAAGAAAACTTGTCGGGTGCAATTATATACAAATGAATAGTTATTGTTGGAAAAGAAAATTCTTTGCGCTATAGGTTATCATTATATTTCTGGTTTGATCTATTTGTCATGATAAACTAAAAGGATGAATAACCAGATCGAAGTCATCCCAATATGCTATTTACAAGGTCAAAATAAGTCAAATATTTGATCGGTTTAATCAACATAATATGATGGCTCACATAATCTTCAAATCCTAGATCCACCTCTAATTATGATCCCAAAATTTTAAATCGTGACACATGCCCATAAGGCACAATTAAGAAGAACGATTTGTCATCGTTAGTCAATAACATTGATAAGAGTATAGAAAAATTGCTTTCTTTGTATGATATTTGATACTAGATTGCACTAGCTAGTAAAACACCGAACTCTGTGTGGACACTATTCATTAATAAGAATCATATATATTACTCCCTCCGTTCCATTTTACGTGAAGTAGTTTGATTCAGCACGGAGTTTAAGAAAGAAATGAAGACTTTTAAAATTTGTGGTCCAAAATAAATGATCTAAATTTGTGTGTCTGTAAATCATTTCATTAAGGGTAAAATAATAATTTTATAGTTAATAGATTTTGCTAATCGTGAACCTCGATCCTTTTTCTACGTACCATTACACTAATATAGTATTGTATAAATGCATTTGTACTAGTTCACAATCTTCTAGGAAGTTGATGAATTAATTGATTTATAGTTTTTTTTAGAATATTAATTTTTTCTAAGTAGTTAAATTTGTACTAGTTCACAATCTTCTAGGAAGTTGATGAATTAATTGATTTATAGTTTTTTTTTTAGAATTTTAATTATTTTTAAGTAGTTAAATTTGGAATCACACGTGTAAGTAATGGTTACCAATAACAATGTGTTCCATAAACGCCTCATATAACAACATCATGCAAATAGAAATTGTTGGCATTACAAATCTTGTGGTTACAAGAAAATTGTGGTGCTAGTATTTTTCTCGTCTATAATCTACCTTCGTTTTCGTACTACATTCTTAACCATAGATTATCTCCATAAAAAGTTATATATAGATCAAAATTTGGGATGAATAATTAAATAATTTACAACAAATATATTAAAAAGTAGGTGTAGAGTTCCTTTTATATTCTCAAACATGCATATGTACTTGTATATTCATGATATCATCAGCTTCTCATTTTTCTTTGTTGTTTTATGTCTTATAGGATGATGATGGCCAACACATACCTTCAAGTTTTATGCTTATTTATTTGTTCATTGGCTATTATCAATACTGTGTCATCTACTAAAGAAAATGTGACACCGTACTTAGATGAGGCATATCATGTCTCAAAAACAATCGTTAAAAATGCTGTGTCAAAAGGAGCAGGTTAATTTCCTTAATTCACTTATTAATTCAAAAAAAATAAAATTAATGTAAGACATATATTTTTGTTAATAAACTTGTTTATTGTGGCAGTGTGCTTGGATGGATCACCTCCAGCATATCATTTTGAACCAGGATTTGGAGATGGAGCCCAAACCTGGCTCGTTCAACTTTCAGTAAGTCAAGTACACATATTTATTGTTCATGAGCTAATTTTGCGGCCCCTAATTGGTTATGAATATAGTACATATATTTCGAAGAATTATTTTGTTTCAATTTTGACATTGTTGTTATTAGGGGGGAGAATGGTGCAGAACCGTTGAAGCTTGTCTAGAACGTTCCAAATCTGAATTTGGTTCTTCAAATCTTATGAATTCATGGTGGTTTACAGGAATGTTTAGCAAGAATCAAAGTGGAAATCCAGGTTCTAATTACTATTTGTTATCATACTTAATTATATATAGTTGAACACAATAATATTTAATTATAATTTGCAGAATTCTACAATTGGAACAAAGTATTTATTAGATACTGTGATGGTGGAGGATTCACCGGAGATGTCGAATACGTCGATCCCGTACGTGAAAGTCTAATTTAGAAGACTGAGACATAGTTATTATTATTGTAATGTAAAAGTTTAATGACATAACAACTTCCTTGTTTGTTAGGCTACCAAACTTCATTTCAGAGGTGCAAGAATATTTAAGGCAGTGATGGATGAACTTTTAGAAAAAGGATTAAAAACAGCCAAAAGTGTGAGTAAATTTTAATTAAAATATATATAAGCAATAAGAAGATATATTTAGTATTAATGATTTCATATTAATAATTGCAGGCTCTTCTTAGTGGAAGTTCTGCAGGAGGATTTCCAGCAATGTTATATTGTGATTATTTTCGTACATTATTGCCAAATACTCCTAGAGTGAAATGTATGAATGATGCTGGTTATTTTATCAACGCGTAAGTCGCATTTTTACACATAAATTTAGTCGGATTACACTGGGAGTGTTGTTGTTGTATATTTCGATCTAACTTTGTCTCTCTTTCTAATTACAGCAAGGAGCCTTTTCGTGCAAATTTTACAGAACTTTATACAGCACTTGTTACTTTACATGTAATTAAAATCCTTATAACTAGTTAATTATTCCATTAATTTTTTGTCTTTATCATTATTATAAGTTACTTATTATTTATCTGAGCTATTGTAGGGATCTGCCAAGGCGTTACCTAAAGAATGCACTTCAAAGATGAGTCCAGAATTGGTATAATTTTAATTAATATAATTATATTATTGTGTTAATTTTTTACCAGTAAAGTAATCACAACACTTATATATATATATGATTGTGCAGTGCTTCTTCCCAGAGAACATGCAACAATATGTCAAGACACCCCTTTTCATTGCCTCTTCAGCATATGATAAATATCAGGTAATTACATATTCATTACTCCTCTGTCTTAATTCATGTGATACATTTCGAATTTTCAAATTCAAACAAGTTTATCTTTGACCGTAAATTTTTATATATCTTTTAAATTTTTTGAATTATCGATTGTTGTGACTTATAGTACTTTTTACGTAAACTACAAATATATAAATTTCATTTAAAAAATTTGAAAATTCTATGAACAAATTTTTGATCAAATTTAAACTGTTTGACTCTTGAAAAAACGAAATGTGTCATATAAATTGGAACATAGAGAGTAGTTTCTATTCATCTACTTACTATAGTACTCCCTCCGTCCACTTTTAATTGTCATGTTGCACTTTTGAAAGTCAATTTGACTAATTTGCAAAGACAAATTAGATTACATTAATTCAATATTTTAAACAAAAAACTTAGATATTCAAAAATTATATGAAAAATACTATAAATTTCATTTATTTGCGTATCAAATCATGAAAAAATACATTATAAAATGTTAGTCAAANCTACCCCTTTTTGGCCTACGTGGCACTATCTTGTGGGCCCAGCGCATGTTGACTTTTTTTTCAAGGATAGTGCCACGTAGGCCGAAAAGGGGTAGAATATTATAGTTAAATTAAGTTCGGGGGGGTAATAGGACCTTAGTAAAGGTTAGGTGTGTCTCTGGGATTTCGGGCATAGGCTGGGGGGGTACTTATGCATTTTCCCAATATATAAATTTCATTTTAAAAATTTGAAAATTCTATGAACAAATTTTCGATCAAATTTAAACTGTTTGACTCTTGAAAAAACGAAATGTGTCATATAAATTGGAACATAGAGAGTAGTTTTTATTCGTCTACTTACTATAGTACTCCCTCCGTCCACTTTTAATTGTCGTGTTGCACTTTTGAAAGTCAATTTGACTAATTTGCAAAGACAAATTAGATTACATTAATTCAATATTTTAAACAAAAAACTTAGATATTCAAAAACTATATAAAAAGTACCATAAATTTCATTTTTTTGCGTATCAAATCATGAAAAAACACATTATAAAATGTTAGTCAAAGTTCTTATAATTTACCCTAAAAAAGGAAAGTATGACAATTAAAAGTAAACGGAGAGAGTAATATAAAATATATGTAAAATGCATGTATAGTGTAATTGACCATGCATCAAGACTTATTTCATGAATTCAAAAGATTTTTAAATATGTGTTAATTTCAACTAATGTGCATGAGTTGTTTTGCAGATAAACAATAGTATAGCTGTTGGGATAAATACTTGCATTGGTTCTTCAAATTGCACTGCAACTACGAACCAAACCTTTTTAGGTCAGTACTATAAATATATCAATGAATAAAAAATATAATTTTAATTAATTATGTAAAATTTTATTAATACTTGTGAATTCAATATATTTCAGAGTTTAGATCGCGATTCTTGAATGCTTTGCCCAAACCAACTAATCCAAAATTAAAAGGAGTTTTCATTGATTCATTCAATCATCATAGCCAAGTCCAATTTTGGTGGTCTCCTTTTAATATCACTACAATTAACAACTTGGTACGTATTTAATTTATGTCTTATTAAAAAAAAAACGTTACGTACATTGTTCTAATAAGTATACATATATGTATAATTTGATTGTTTAATATACGCAGACTCTATCGAAGGCATTTGCTGATTGGTTCTACGATCGGAACTACACGTATGTGATACATGAACATGAATTGCCGATTTCTGCTCTAGGAGCACTTGCAGAAAAGGAACGTAAAGCCAAATTAAAGAAGAACATGCGCCATCTACCAAAGTTTCATTAACCTAAATATTTTTAATGTTTCCAATTTGATATACATAATTAAATAAAGTTCATAAAGATGAATGCAAAAATCTTTGTTGTCTCTATTTATTTACTCCATCCGTCCTAATTTCATGCTTCATTTCTCGAGATCAAGTCAAATTATTATATTAATATTTATCTATATTATGTACATTTTTTAATCATATTAACATGACAAAAGTTATAACTCGGGTTTGATGGTTTTGACCTTGTATACTTTAAGGTTGCTAGTTTGAATTTAGCTTGAGTTTTTTTTTTTTTAAATGACAACAAAAACGTAGTGAACGAGGCTATTATATTTAATTTAATTATTATATTAATAATAATTTAAAAAATTAGTTATGACTTGTAAAAAATGAAACATTGACATGAATTGGGGACAGAGGCTAGGGTAATGTTTTACCTATGTATTCTGATTTTATATATATATATATATATCATAAGGTTATCGATAAATTCCCTTTTTAGTAATCATATTAAATATTTTTTTTCCCTTCATGATTCATGAATGCATATAACTTCACCTTTAGTTATATATATATATATATATATATATATATCAAAAACTTTGCATTTTCCTCCAAGCAAAATGTAACATCTCGCAAATTGAAAGAACTAGAAAAAGTGATTTTTGGAAATAATAAAAGTATGAAAAATTGGTTAAGTTAAGTTTGAGTTTTTGGTCAACTTCAAACGACCATAACTCCTAGCTCAGGATGAGTTAGGTGTGTTTCTAGAAATCGTCGGAAAGATCTTGGAATAATCTTTCCAACGCCACCGAGTTTGCGCGATTCTGAGTTCGTATGAGTGAGTTGTGCCCATTGGAAGTTGGGCTATTCAAATAAGGAAAGTCCAATCCGGATTTTAGAAGGGCATTATGGTCTTTTCACCACCCAATTAAGTAATTTCGTTTTTGGTAATTAAGTTGGGGTCTAAACTAATTGGATTCAGTTTACGCTTTTGAGAAACAAGTTAGGGTTTTGAGAGAAGAGAAAAGAAGAGGAAAAGGAGCAAGGAATCGTCAAGTTCTTGAAGCTAGGCTCGTGGAATTGGTCAAGGAGTGATCCCTATGAGGTATGTGAGTCTTTCATAGTGTTGGGTTCGTTCACCCATGCGCCAATCATGTTTATTTCAGCGAAGTTTGTTCTAGAAAGTTGAAAGTTAATGAATCTTGAATGGTGTTCTTGAAATTGGCCTTCGTTCTTGAGTTGGGTTGAGATTGAGGAGTTCCTTGAGGTTAAAATGTTGTTTCCTTGAGTTTTTTGAGTAAGATTCTTGTGTATACATACTGGGTATCTGAATCTAAAGGAAATTTGACAAAAAGAACTGAGTTTAGGCATATTGGGGTTAGAAAACGAAGAAGGAACAAGTCGAAGAAATTGGGTACCAGGTCCGCGACGCAGACCTATTCCTCAGAAATGTAATTTTCCCTTCGCGTCGTGGCGAGGTCACAGACTCTCTGCCTCAAAAGTTATTTCGTGACCAAAAATTTAAATATATCTCCGCGTCACGGACTAGTTTCCAGGCAGTGATTTCTTGATCAAGTATGATGTTTAGCTATCTAAAATCATTCCTAAACATCATGAGTTCTTTCCTATCACAAATCACAATCCTTGAATCCATAATTTAATTCAAGGAAAGTTAAGAGTCACGTCAAGAGAAGTTAAGAGTCAAGTCAAGAGAAGTCAAGAGTCAAGTTAAGAAAAGAAGTTCATAAAGTTTTCCAAAAGTCTTTTACAAATATTTTAACTTTGTTTTAAGACTTGAGTTTTGAGTTGAGTAATGAGTAAAGTTTGAAGTACATTTCTTCAAAAGAGTATATCGGGACTATGTATTCCCAAAGAGTAAATGTTTTCACATTTAAACAAGAAAGGAAACTGAGATTCCCAAAAGAGCTTTTGAGCTAGTTTTCAGTAAAGAGTAAGAGTAACGTTCATTCTTCAAAGATTATTCAGAAACTAAGTATTCCCAAGAGTTGAAATGTTTTCACAATTGAGCAAGAAAGGAAACTGAGATTTCCAAGAGAGCTTTTAAGCTAAGTTTTTGAGTAATTATCTCAAACCAAAGAAAGAGTTTTGTTTTTACAAACATATGAGCTAAGTATATTTTGAGAATAGTATTGAGCACCGATATGGGGACAAGTTTGAGTTCAGATAACTCACGTCTTCATAAACCATGTAGCCATCATGGGTAATAAAGGATCATACTTTTTAGATGACTCCTTAAGATGCTTTTAACATAGACTAGTGGATCCACTTAGTTAAGCGTTCTATATGACGACAAAGTATAGAATAATTCTGCCAGCGTGGGCAAGACGTTGTATCACCACTTAGGCTCAGAGTGGTGGTTGTCGGTTAGAGAATCTCCCACAGAAACTATATTACTTTATTATATGAGTAAAGTTGAGTTTGTTATTGCATTTTCTTTAACGAACTAAGTTGTTTTCTACTATTTTAAAGGCTTTCTATATATTGCATGTGTTGTATTGCTTTATATTGAGTTAAGTTATTTAGGAGTTGAGTAAAGCCAAGGTAATTATTTCTTTCAGATTCTTTTCAAGCTTAAGTTATGTTTAGCCTTCCAACTCGCATAATCGTACATTCAATGTACTGATGCCAATTGTCCTACATCTTATTATGATGCAGACGCAGGTAACCAGGATTAGCATCCAGTGCATCATTGATCCAGTTGAGCACTCAGATTCAGTTGGTAAGTGTCCTAGCTTTCTGGAGGATCCTTTTATTGCTTTCAATACTTTTGTTCATTAGGATGTCGTGGGTCTTGTCCCGATGCCCATCTCAGTTGTTTAGAGGCTTCATATACAGAGTTAGTGATGTTAGTTCATGAGTCTTTACTTTTTTTTTCCAGTTAAGTTGAGACTTGAGTTGCCACTTTGGCAGTGAATGTTATTATAGTACATTCTTAGTTATATTTTAAGCAGTTCAGTTTACTTGTTTTAAAAGTATTTATCTTGAGTAAAGTCTGCTGAGTAAGTAAGCCAGGCCAAGGGTTCGCTTGGGCCAATAATGGTTCTCGAGTGCCGGCCACGTCCAGGGCGTAGGCTCGGGGAGTGACAAACTTGGTATCAGAGCACAAAATTCAAGAGTCCTAGGGAGTCTATGAAGCCATGTCTGTAGAGTCCTAGTTATCAATGTGAATCGCGCCACATCTATAATTAGGAGGCTGCAAAATTTAGGAATTCCTTCACTTCTTTCATACTCATTTCGTGCATTAGAGTTTTATCTCTAAAAAGTTTCTTTCTAACTCTTGCTTGCGCTTAACCGATTGTGAGTTGGACTGCTTTGAGAGTGCTTTCATGGTGCATTTGTTTATCCGTGAGCTAAGAGAAGCAAAGAGATGGTTGCTGACATGAGGAGCATGATGAGTTTGTTTGTTGCTGGGTTATCTCGTCTGTCAAGTGAGGAAAGTAAGGCAGCCATGCTAATAGGTTTCATGGGCATAGCAAGGCTGATGATCCATGTGCAACAAGTTGAGAAAGAAAAGCTGAAGGATAGAGAAATGTTTAAGAATAAGAGGGCTAAGACATCAGGGAATGAATCTGGACAGCAAAAGAATAATGCGAACCGGTCTTCTTTCCAACATAAGCAGAAAGGACCTGAACCAAGGAATAAATGTGAGTACAATAGTCAGAATTCTCAGAACTTCAGAGCTAGACCTGTGCATTCGCAAGGTAGTAAGGCACAAAGGGGTACTAAGATTCCTGCATGTGCTAAGTGTGGTAGGAGACACATAGGGATGTATCGTGATGACTCCACTGGTTGCTTCAAGTGTAGCCAGAATGGTCATTTTATAGAGAGTGTCCTAAGAGAAGACAAAGTAATGGTAATGGGGTAATAGAGCCCAGTCTTCTTCAGCTGGTCCACCAGATAGAGCTGCATCTACATGAACTACTTCAAGGGCAGTCAGAGAACGAAACCGTCTTTATGCTATTGCTAGTCGCCGAGAGAAAGAGGATTTGCTTGATGTTGTCACTGGTATGATCCAAGTCTTCAATTTTGACGTTTTTTCTGAGCAACTTCTTGAGCCCTAGAAACACTTGTTGGTGAGTTTATTCTAACAGAAAGAGTTTATCGTGACTGTCTCGTTTCCATCAATTACAAGAGTACCATGGATGACTTAGTTGAGTTATATATGGTAGATTTTGATGTCATTTTAGGTATGGACTGATTTCATGCCTGTTATGCATCAATAGATTTTAGAACTTGAGTAGTCAAGTTCCAGTTTCCGGTGAACCAGTTATAGAGTTGAAGAGCAGTTATAGAGTTGAAGAGCAGTTCAGCAGTGCCAAGGGTTGTTTTATTTCATACCTTAAGGCGAGAAGGTTAGTTTCTAACGGGTGTGTCTATCACTTGGTCCGAGTTAATGACTCTAGTGTTGAGATAACTCCTACTCAGTCAGTTTCAGTAGTAAAAGAGTTTCCAGAAATCATTCCAAATGATCTTCTCGGAGTCCCTCCTGAGAGAGAAATAGACTTCGGTATAGATAATATTCATGATACTCGTTCTATCTCTATTCCGCCATATAGAATGGCACCAGCAGAGTTGAAAGAGCTTAAAGAGCAGTTGGAATATCTTTTAGAGAAAGGTTTTATTCGACCAAATGTCTCACCTTGGGGAGCTCTGGTCTTATTTGTGAGGAAGAAAGATGATTCCCATAGGATGTGTATAGATTACCGCCAGTTGAACAAGGTTACCATCAGGAATAGTATCCTCTCCCAAGGTTTGATGATCTTTTCGATCAGCTTCAGGGTGCTACTTGTTTCTCTAAGATAGACGTCAGATCTATCTACCATCAGTTAAGAGTAAAGGGAATGTGATATTCCCAAGACAACATTCAAGACCCGTTATGGTCATTATGAGTTCTTAGTTATGTCCTTTGGTTTGACCAATGCGCCTGCAACATTGATGTACCTTATTAATAGAGTATTCAAGCCTTATTTAGATATGTTTGTTATCATTTTCATTGATGACATTCTAATCTATTCGAGGAATGAGGAAGATCATGCTAGTGATCTCAAAATAGTTCTTCAAACTTTGAAAGAAAATGAGTTATATGCTAAGTTCTCTAAATGTGAGTTTTGGCTTAAGTCTGTGGCGTTCTTGGGCAACATAGTTTTTGGTGATGGAATTAGAGTTGACACTCAGAAAATAGAGGCAGTGCAAAATTGGCCTAGACCCACATCTCCAATTGATATTAAAAGTTTCTTGGGGTTGGCTGGATATTATAGAAGGTTCGTAGAGGGGTTCTCGTCTATTTCGTCTCTTTGACCAAGTTGACTCAGAAAATAGTGAAGTTTTAATGGTCTGAAGCTTGTGAGAAAAACTTTCAGGAATTGAAAACGAGGTTGACTACTGCCCAGTTTTGATCTTACCAAAAGGTACACAAGGCTTCGTTGTCTAATGTGATGCGTCTAGAGTTGGTTTGGATTTTGTGTTAATGCAGACTGACAAAGTTATAGCTTATGCCTCGAGACAGTTGAAAAATCATAAGAAAAATACCCAACCCATGATCTGGAGTTGGCTGCCGTATTATTTTCTTTGAAAATATGGCGTCATTATCTTTATGGTGTTCATGTGGATGTGTTCACCGATCACAAGAGTCTTCGAGATAAGGTGGTTAGAGTTACTCAAAGAGTATGACATGAGTATTCTTTATCACCCAAGTAAGGCTAATGTTGTTGCTGATGCCTTGAGTAGATTATCTATGAGTAGTATTGCCCATTTTGAGAAAGATAAGAAAGAGTTAGCAAAAGAGGTGCATAGACTTGCATGACTAGGAGTTCGACTAATAGATTCCATAGAAAGAGGAGTAGTGTTGATGAATGGGGCTGAATCATCATTAGTGTCAGAAGTAAAATATAAGCAAAACCAAGATCCTTTATTGCTTGAATTAAAGGCAAGTGTTCATAAGCAAAAAATGATGGATTTTGAACGAGGGGGAGATAGTGTTTTGAGGTATCAATGTGGATTGTGTGATTGATTTCAAGGGTAATTGGGATGATCACCTACCTCTCATTGAGTTTACCTACAACAATAGTTACCATGCTAGCATTCAAATGGCTCCTTATATGGCTCTTTATGGGAGAAGATACAGATCTCCTATTGGATGGTTTGAAGTTGGTGAAGCAGGGTTGATAGGACCAGATTTAGTTCATTAAACTATGGAGAAAGTGAAAGTGATTCAAGAGAGGTTGAAAACAACGCAGAGTCGTCAGAAATCCTACACTGATGTTAGGAGAAGAGAGTTAGAGTTTGAAGTAGATGATTGAGTATATTTAAAAGTTTTCCCATGAAGGGTGTTATGAGGTTTGGTAAGAAGGGGAAGCTTAGTCTCCGGTATATTGGCCCTTACAGAATTTCCAAGAGGATTGGCAAAATAGCTTATGAGTTAGAGCTACCCCAAGAGTTAGCAGCGGTTCATTCGGTATTTCACATCTCAATGTTGAAGAAGTGCATGGGCGATCCTTCATTGATTATACCAACTGAAGATATTAGGATCAAGGATAGCTTATCTTATAAGGAGATTCCTGTTCAGATTCTAGATCGCCAAGTTCGCAAGTTGAGGACTAAGGAAGTAGCATCAGTCAAAGTTCTTTAGAGGAACCAATTTGTTGAGGAAGCTACTTGGGAAGCTGAAGAAGATATGAAGAAGAGATATCCACATCTCTTTGAAACCGGAGAGATTTCAGACTAAGGTACTAATTCTCTTCTTAGTACTCTTTTATTTATAAGATTAGCATGTTGTAATTGCATTGCTTGTTGAGTGTTTGAACTGGATGTTAGATGTTACACTCTTAGCCTACTAAAATTAATCCCATTCGAGGACGAATGTTCCCAAGGGGGAGATATTGTAACATCTCGCAAATTGAAAGAACTAGAAGGAGCTAGAATTTGAAAGAGTGATTTTTGGAAATAATAAAAATCTGGAAAATTGGTTAAGTTAAATTAAGTTTAAGTTTTTGGTCAACTTTAAATAACCATAACTCTTAGCTTAGGATGAGTTAGGTGTGTTTCTAGATATCATAGGAAAGATCTTGGAATAATCTTTCCAACGCCGCCGAGTTTGCGCAATTCCAGGTTCGTATGAGTGAGTTATGCCCATTTTCAAATAAGGAAAGTCCAATCCAGATTTTAGAAGAGCATTATGATCTTTTCACCACCCAATTAAGTAATTTCATTTTTGGTAATTAAGTTGGGGTCTAAACTGATTGGATTTAGTTTACACTTTTGAGAAACAAGTTAGAGTTTTGAGAGAAGAGAAAAGAAAAGGAGAAAAGAGGAGAAGGAGCAAAAAATCGTCAAGTTCTTAAAGCTAGGGTCGTGGAATTCGTCAAGGGGTGATCCCTACGAGGTATGTGATTCTTTCATAGTGTTGGGTTTGTTCACCTACGCGTCAATCATTATTATTTTAGCGAAGTTTGTTCTAGAAAGTTGAAAGTTGATGAATCTTGAATGGTGTTCTTGAAATTGGCCTTCGTTCTTGAGTTAGGTTGAGATTGAGGAGTTCCTTGAGATTAAAATGTTGTTTCCTTGAGTTGTTTGAGTTAGATTCCTGTGTATACATACTGGGTATCTGAATCTAAAGGAAATTTGAGAAAAAAAACCGAGTTTAGGCATATTGAGGTTAGAAAACGAAGAAGTAACAAGTCGGGCAGAAACTGGGTACAAGGTCCGCGACGAGGACCTGTTCCTCAGAAGTGTAATTTTCCCTTCACGTCGCAGCGAGGTCACGGACCTCTCCGCCTCAAAAATTATTTCACGACAAAAAATTTAAATACACCTCTGCGTTGCAAACTAGTTTCCAGGCAGTGATTTCTTGATCATTTCTCATGTTTAGCTATCTAAAATCATTCCTAAACATCCTGAGATCTTTCCTATCACAAATCATAATCCTTGAATCCATAATTCAATTCAAGGAAAGTTAAGAGTCAAGTCAAGAGAAGTTAAGAGTCTAGTCAAGAGAAATCAAGAGTCAAGTTAAGAGAAGAAGTTCATAAAGTTTTCCAAAAGTCTTTTACAAATATTTTAACTTTGTTTTAAGACTTGAGTTTTGAGTTGAGTAAAGAGTAAAGTTTGAAGTGCATTTCTTCAAAAGAGTATATCGGAACTATGTATTACCAAAGAGTAAATGTTTTCACATTTAAACAAGAAAGGAAAAACTGAGATTTCCAAAAGAGCCTTTGAGCTAGTTTTTAGTAAAGAGTAATAGTAAAGTTCATTCTTCAAAGATTATTCGGGAACTAAGTATTACCAAGAGTTAAAATGTTTTCACATTTGAGCAAGAAAGGAAACTGAGATTTCCAAGAGAGCTTTTAAGCTAAGTTTTTGAGTAATTATCTCAAACCAAAGAAATAGCTTGGTTTTTACAAACATATGAGCTAAGTATATGTTGGGAGTAGTATTGAGCATCTATATGGGGACGAGTTTGAGTTCAGATAACTCACGTCTCCATAAACCATATAGCCATCATGGTTAGTAAAGGATCATACTTTTTAGATTACTCCTTAAGATGCTTTTAGCATAGACTAGTGGATCCACTTAGTTAAATATTTTATATGACGGCAAAGTATAAGACAGGTCTGGCAGTGTGGGCAAGACAATGTATCACCACTTAGGCTTAGAGTGGTGGTTGTCGGTTAGAGAATATCCCACAGAAACTATATTACTTTATTATATGAGTAAAGTTAAGTTTATTATTACATTTTCTTTAACGAACTAAGTTGTTTTCTACTGTTTCAAAGGCTTTCTATATATTGCATGTGTTTTATTGATTTATATTTAGTTAAGTTATTCAGGAGTTGAGTAAAGTCAAGGAAAGTATTTCTTTCAGATTCTTTGCAATCTTAAGTTATGTTTAGCATTCCAACCGGCATATATGTACATTCATTAATGTACTGATGATGCAGACGCAGGTAACCAGGATCAACATCTAGCGCCTCGTTGATCCAGCTGAGGACTTAGAGTCAGTTGGTGAGCCTCCTAGCTTCCTGGTGGATCATTTTATTGCTTTTAGTATTTTTGTTCATTAGGATGTCGTGGTTCTTGTAGTGACGTCCATCTCAGTTATTTTGAGGCTTCATATATAGAGTTAGTGATGTTAGTTCATGAGTCTTTATTTTTGCTTTTCAGTTAAGTTGAGACTTGAGTTGCCACTTTGGCAGTGAATGTTATTATAGTACATTCTAAGTTATATTTTAAGCAATTCAGTTTACTTGTTTTAAAAGTATTTGTCTTGAGTAAATCTTCTGCTGAGTAAGTAAGTCAGGCCAAGGGTTCGCTTAGACCATCAATGTTTCTCGAGTGCTGGCCACGTCCAGGGTGTAGGCTCGGGGCATGACAAACTTAGTATCAGAGCACAAAATTCAAGAGTCCTAGGGAGTCTATGAAGTCATGTCAGGGAATGATTCTGGGCAGCAAAAGTGTAATGCGAACCGGTCTTCTTTCCAACATAAGCAGAAAGGACCTACTCCATCATCTTTTAGTGCACCTGCACCAAGGAACAAATGTGAGTACAATAGTCAGAATTCTCAGAACTTCAGAGCTAGACTTGTGCATTTGCAAGGTAGTAAGACACAAGGGGGTACTAAGACTACTGCATGTGCTAAGTGTGGTAGGATCCACTTAGGGATGTGTCGTAATGACTCCACTCGTTGCTTCAAGTATGGCTAGAACAATCATTTTATAGAGAGTGTCTTAAGAGCAGAGAGAGTAATGGTAATGGGGGCAATAGAGCCTAGTCTTCTTCAGTTGCTCCACCAGATAGAGCTGCATCTAGATGAACTACTTCAAGGGTAGACAGAGAAGGAAACCATCTTTATTCTATCGCTACTCGTCGAGAGCAAGAGGATTCGACAAATGTTGTTACTGGTATGATCCAAGTCTTCAATTTTGATGTTCTTCCTAAGCAGCTTCTTGAGCCTTTCAGTGTTTCTACACCTGTTGGTGAGTTTATTCTCGCAGAAAGAGTCTATTGTGATTCGCCCGTTTCCATCAATCACAAGAGTACCATGGCTGACTTAGTTGAGTTAGATATGGTAGAATTTGATGTCATTTTAGGTATGGACTGGCTTCATGCCTGTTATGCATCAATATATTTTAGAACTCAAGTAGTCAAGTTCTAGTTTCCAGTGAACCAATTATAGAGTTGAAAAGCAGTTTAGCAGTGCCTAAGGGTCGTTTTATTTCGTACCTTAAGGCGAGAGAGTTAGTTTCCAAGGGGTGTGCCTATCACTTGTTCTGAGTTAATGACTTTAGTGTTGAGATACCTCATATTCAGTTAGTTTCACTAGTAAAAGAGTTTCCAGAAGTATTTCCCAATGATTTTCCCGGAGTCACTCCTGCGAGAGAAATAAACTTCGGTATAGATACTATTCATGATACTCGTCCTATATCTATTCCGCTATATAGAATGACACCATCAGAGTTGAAAGAGCTTAAAGAGAAGTTGAAAGATCTTTTAGAGAAAGGTTTTATTCGACCAAGTGTCTCACTTTAGGGCGCTCCGGTCTTATTTGTGAGTAAGATGGATGGTTCTCTTAGGATGTGTCACGCCCCGAGCCTACACCCTGGGCGGGATCGACACTCGGAGACTATTGCTGGCCCCAAGTGAACCCTTGTCCTGACTTTCTTAACACAGCGGAAACCTGACTTAACAGAATAACTTCATGCAATACAAAGCCATAAGGCAACTTAACTGATAAAAATCTGGCCACCAGGGCAAACTCGAATCTCAAAATAGGATATTTACATATATACATAGATAAGAGACTCAAAACTAACTGACTGACTGTCTATGAAGCCTCTAAAATACTAAGATGGATGTTGGGACAGACCCCGCAACATCCTAATAGAACAAAACTAAGTATACAAAATAATTGAGTCCTCCGAAATGCAAGGAGGCTCACCACTGACTCTGGAGTGCTCAGCTGGATCAACGACGTGCAGGATGCTGATCCGGGGTACCTGTATCTGCATCGTCATAAGATGCAGAACAACTGGCATCAGTACATGGAATGTACGAGTATGCGAGATGGAAAGCTAAGCAACAAAGGCTAGAAGGAAATCTGGAAGAACTGAAAAACTTACCTGGCTCAACTCAACCTGACTGGCTTCTTTCAATATAAGGCAATTTAAAACAAGTGCGATATAAAGAAAGACTGCTTAAAACATACTATAAACTCTGTACTATACACATTAAGCCTGAGATGTATATAGAAATACAATAAGCTGATGTATATTAAAATACAATGATGTATGTGTATGAAAATACAATAACTGCTGTGGGAGTTTCTCTAACCGACAACCATCACATGAGAGCTATAGTGATGATACATCGATCGACCTCACGCTGCCAGAGCATCCTATACCCGGCCAAAGGTATAAGACCTGAACTGCCTAATGGATCCACTAGTCTAATCTGAAAAGGATTCATCTAAAAAGTATGATTTTTTTCTACCCATGGTGGCTAACATAGTTCTATGGGGGCTGTGGGTTCTTTGAACGCTCCCCCAATTCGGTGCTCGATACTACTCCCAAAAATGTACTGGCTCTTATGTTTTTAAAACATATGTCTTTCTGCTGATATGAGATAATTACTCAAAAACTAGCCCGAAGGCTCCTTTGGAAATCTCAGTTTCCAACCTTGTTTAAATGTAGAAACATTTCTTTGAAACTTCTTTGGGAATACATAGTTCCCTAATAACTTTGAGAATGAACTCAACTTTAAACTATGGACTTAACTTGAAACTTGATACTCTTTACTTGACTTGCAACTCGAGCCTTAGAATGAAGTTAAAACATTCAATAAAGACTCTTGAACAACTTTGAAAACTTACTTGAACTAACTTCTTAACTTTGCTTGACTTGACTCTAACTTTTCTTTAACTTTGATCCTAACTCGCCTTGAATTGGATTATGGATTCAAGACATATAATTGCATGTTTATAGATGAGTTTGGGAGGTTTAAATGTACATTAGAGTGTTGGAAACAACTAGGAAACATAGGTATAATACCTAGGAACATGCATGAGAAAGCATGGAAAGAATGGGGGAACATGAAGTCCTTGGAGCTCAGCAAGGCGCGGAGCGCCAGCCCTTAAACGTCAGAAGGCACATGCTGGCGCTCTGAGTGGCGCGCCGCCCCAAGGGCTGGACTTCAGAGTCCCCTTTGGGGCGCGCTGGCAGGCGCGACGCGCCTGCCTTTTCCCCAGAAAACCCGACTTTTCTCCCTCTTTTCTTCAACTCTAAACCACCCTAACTTCAAAGGTTCCAATCCCAACCACTAGGGATCACAAAATCCCTCAATATACAATAGATTTTAACTCAAGAACACAACCAAATCATGTCCCACAACCAACAAGAACTCCAACAACACAATCAACAACATCAACAACAACTAACAACTTCAACAACATGTCCAATCCTTTCTCAATAATGAAATGAGTTTGGTGTGGGGGGGGGGGGGGAGGATCACCCAACACTAAGAACTCATATACCTTGAAAGGGATCACCCCCGACGAAAATCCACGATGATCTTTGACGAAAACTTGTTGATCTCTGTTTTCTTCTCTTCTTCTTCTCTTCTTCACTCTCAAGAACCCTACCTCTTTCTCTTTTAAAATGGGACAAAAATGATCCAAAATCAGCCTAACACAAAATATAATCCCAAAAGAAATGGCTAGGAAAAAGACCAAAATGCCCTTAAAATTTCCGGACCGATTCCCTACCAACTGCCCAACTTTCAATGGTCATAACTCGCTCATACGAAATCGGAATTGAGCAATTGGCGGTGTTGGAAAGATCATTCCACAAGATTCACAACCATAACTGGAACTGCTCCTAAATCATCCTGATCTAGGAGTTATGACCGCTCAAAGTTGGCCAAAAACTCACTGATTTCCACACTTAGCCAAATTTTCCAGATTTTGAATTTTTTTCCAAAAATGACTATTTTCGAATTTCCAAGCTTTTTCATAGTTATTTCAAATTGCCGGATTTTACATGATGTGTCTAGATTACCGCCAATTGAACAATGTTACCATCAAGAATAATATCCTCTACCAAGGATTGATGATCTTTTCGATCAGCTTTAGGGTGCTACTTGTTTCTCTAAGATAGACCTCAGATCTGGCTACCATCAGTTAAGAGTAAGGGAATATGATATTCCCAAGACAGCATTCAGGACCCGTTATGGTCATTATGAGTTCTTAGTTATGTCCTTTGGTTTGATCAATGCGCCTGCAACATTCATGGACCTTATGAATAGAGTATTCAAGCCTTATTTAGATATGTTTGTTATCGTCTTCATTGATGACATTATAATCTATTCAAGGAATGAGGAATATCATGCTAGCCATCTCAGAATAGTTCTTCAACTTTGAAAGATAAGGAGTTATATGCTAAGTTCTCTAAATGTGAGTTTTGTCTCGAGTCTGTGGCGTTCTTGGGCCACATAGTTTCCGGTGATGGAAATAAAGTTGACACTTAGAAAATAGAGGCAGTGCAAAATTGGCCTAGACCCACATCTCCAACGGATATTAGGAGTTTTTTGGGGTTGGCTGGATATTATAGAAGGTTCGTAGAGGGGTTCTCGTATATTTCGTCCCCTTTGACCAAGTTGACTTAGAAACAGTGATGTTTCAATGGTCTGAAGCTTGTGAGAAAAGCTTTCAGGAATTGAAAAAGAGGTTGACTACTACCCAGTTTTGACCTTACTCTTTGGAAAAGAACTATGTGTTAGCTAATGAAACTGATTAACAAGCTGAATAGTTTGGTTAGTTAGCTAGAGCTGAGTTAGTTAGAAAGTGATGACCTGTCATTTAGTTAGATACAATTGAGAAAGTTAATAGTATTTTGTATATATAGAGTTGAGGTGTCCACATTCAATGTAACAGATTTATTTCATTCAATACAATGCTTTTCATCTTCTATAATTTTTCTATGAAATTCTATTAAAATTACCCTCCATAGAGTTTACATGGTTTTAGATCCCTCGATCCTATAGAGTTTCTTATTTGCACGTGACTACTAGGTGTACAGACTCATCAACGATTGAAGGTGAGTCGAAATAAGGCATCTCCAGGTCAAGAAATCTACTATGACAACCGATGAAGTTCCATCAGCAAGCACGGGAAATGATACTATTAGATCCACAATGTTTCCTGTGATTGATCATAATCATCCTTTTTTTTGTTAACATACTGAGACTCTAGGTAGTTCTCTCATATTTTACAATTGACTGGATTAGAGAACTATGCTTTATGGAGTAGATCCTTTAGTATTGGCCTAGTAGATCGTAGCAAGCTAGGATTTGTTAATGACATGTTCCCTAAGTCTATTTTTGAGTATGCATTACATGATCAATGGGAGAAGTGTTATAGTATTAAGTTGGATTATGAATGATGTATGACCTAGTCTTCTTAGCTCGGTTGTGTATGCATATGATGTACGTAAGGTTTGGCTAGGTCTAAGAGAAATGTTTGATACAGTTAATGGTTCTAGAATTTTTCAACTATATAAAGACATTCACATTGTAATTCAAGGTACAATGTCTATTGCTGACTATCATTCCAAATCGAAGGATCTCTGGGATGAGTATGATGCTCTCATGCCTTGTCCTAATTTTCTATGTCCTGAATCAAGGATGTTTGGTGAACATTGTGAATATCAGATGCTATTATAGTTTCTCATGGGGTTGAATGAGTCATATTCTCCTCACAGGAGTCAGATTCTCATGATGAGCCCCATCCCCACCCTTAGCAAAGCCTACGCCCTTCCAATTGATCAAGAGATTTAAAGTAATTTAGTGAGTCTTTCTAGCTCAGGAATGATATATGGTACTGTGATGTACATTCTCAAAAGTGTCACATACAACACTCGTGCAAGTACATAAAAAGGGCTCGATTCTTCTACTTGCCATAGTGTCACTGGATTTGGCTCCTCCAGTGATAGATTTAGTGGTGGTTATACTAATGCCTCTGGAGGAGAAGGCCACTCCAGTGGAGGTGGGGTATAGTGGTAATAATAACACATCTGGAGGTAGCTACTAGGCTAGGAAGAACTTTCTTCTGTGTGAGCATTGTGGTTGTAAAGGATACTCAAAGAATCAGTGTTACAAAATTGTTGGCTATCCAGTTGATTTTAAGTCTAAGAGGAAGCCTCTATATGCTAATCAAGTTGAACTTGAGCAAGATATCAAAGGCACTAATAATCAAAGCACTGAAGTCACAAATACAAGATAACATCCTAAAGCTTTCTTCACTCAGGATCAATACCTTCAAATACTCTAATTATAGTCCAAACCTGGTGATGACAGTGCAGTGGAACCTTTTGTTAATATATCATCTGTAACTACCGCTGGTAGTTCTCCTAAAGATTTATTTTGTACATATAAAGGTAGTAAATGGATAATATACACAACAACTCATCACATCTACCCTGGAGGTTTTAGACATGACTAAGGAAACTCCTACTCATATAGAAAGTAAGGTCCACTTGCCCAATGGTAAAGTTGTAGCTATCTCACATGTTGGCAACACTCGTGTACTTGCCAATCAACCTATCTCTAATTTCTTATTCTTGCCTGAATTCATGTTTAATCTATTGTTTGTGTCACACCCCTTTTTTGCACGGCGAAAGGGTTCTTCCAATTTAAGCGACGGTATTGATTGAGGATTATTTTTTATTTCAGAGTTGCCACTTGGAATTGAGTTATGATGTTCCAAGTCACCTTTTTGTTTAATCCCTAATCAAAAGGAAATGACTCTTTATTTGGTCTGTGAACTAGAAATTCGGGTAAGAAATTATGTTGATCGAGGGGAAGGTATTAGGCATCCCTCGAGTCCCGTGGTTCTAGCACGGTCACTTTTATTAACTTATACTTATTTTAACTATCTTTTGGATGTATTTTTATATGCCGTGATTTGCTCGTATTTTTTATTTGTTGAACGTTTATTTGGTCTCAACCTAGATGCGTAACCGCATTGTTGGTCTTGACATTTAGAGGCATAATTGTCTTCTTCGCATCACACTTAATAATGTTGCCTATGATTCTCTATTTTAAATTAATGAATCTAATTATATTATTGGACAAGGTACGTCATCGTATCCTTGAGTTTATTTTTTAATGTCTCAAAATAAAAAGATGTGTAACCACATTCTTAATCGAAACAGGTTTTTGAAACGAGACATAAAAATCATCTAACATTATAAGAAAATATTAGTTCCTTATGAATAAAATAAAATAATCTAAACTTCTAGGATACAATATAAAATTTTGGATTATTTTGTATTCTTTTATTTTTATTTACTCTTAATGTTAATATTAAAATTAGGCATACACATATTATATTTTTATTTTTATTTTTAAGTTAATGTCAAAATTAGGCATACACATATTGTAATTTCTTATTAATCCAACAAAACAATAATGAAATGCTAAAGTAAATCTCATTTTTTATTTGACAAAATAAAACAACAATAATTTCTTTTCACCAAATAAAACTACTTTCATTTAAAAAGAGATATAACACTTAACACATTCTTCATTCAATCAAATTATGAATAAAACAAAAGTGTAAGAAAACTTAGCATAGAATTACATCAGATTTCATAAATAATTAAGAGATAAGGTAAAATTGAGTACTGTAATATTTTGACTGAAGTTCGATTAGAACACCCTCAAATCTTTTGTAAGTTGTATGTGATGGTATAGATATTGTGTTTATATGAAAATAGTAATGAAAAAGGAAGAAAAGATGTGAAGGTATTTGTGGATTTTTGAAAGAAAATCAAATAAATGTGAAAGGAATGTTTTGTTGTGTGTTACATATTTTTGTGTGCAGTCTGTTCTTTTTTTTATTTCATTTTTTATACTGGCCGTGTGTGTTGCTTTTTTGGTCTGCTGTGCTTATGTTTTCCGTGTGTATATTTTATATTGTAGTATGTATAGGGGTGGTGTGGGGAGTTGTGGTGTGTAGTGGTGCGAGGGAGGGTGAGTGGATTGAAGGAATTGGGGTAATGGGGTGTAGTATAGGTGGGTTGGGGTAATGGGGGTAGTTTAGGAGAGGATAATGGGTATTTTTTATAAATTA
>NC_064284.1:29091352-29099763 GCF_019186545.1 Solanum stenotomum
TATAAAATTATGATGATAAAAATATTAATTATTTTGAACTAATGAAATATAAAAAAAATAATACTAAATGACTAATTAAAAATACAATTAAGAAATAACTAGTTTATTTATTAAATATAAATTAAAAGAAAATATATATTTTTGTAAATTTTATTTTCTTTATAACAAAATTTACACTAATAATGCAACTCTATTTTTGTAGTTTTCAAATAATTAAGATAAAAGAAAAATATATAATTTATATGTAAAAGTAATATTTATGTACTAAAAATGGTCTAAGACTTATGTTCGGTAAAAAATTACGTGTCTTTCATCCTTAGATAGATGGGCAAGCAAAGTGCACTATTCAGACATTAGATATGCTAAGAGCTTGCGTGATTGATTTCAAAGGTAATTGAGATGATCACCTGCCTCTCATCGAGTTCGCTTACAACAATAGTTATCACTCTAACATCCAAATGGCTCCTTATGAAGCTCTTTATGGGAGAAGATGCAGATCTCATATTGGATGGTTTGAAGTTGGTGAAATTGGGTTGATAGGACCTGATTTAGTTCATCAAGCTAAGGAGAAGGTGAAAGTGATTCAAGAAAGGTTGAAAATAGCACAGAGTCGTCAGAAATCCTATACTGATGTGAAGAGAAGGGACTTAGAGTTTGAAGTAGATGATTGGGTATATCTTAAAGTTTCATCCATGAAGGGTGTTATGAGGTTTGGTTAGAAGGGGAAGCTTAGTCTCCGGTACATTGGCCCTTACAGAATATAAACAAGGGTAGGTAATGTAGCTTATGAGTTGGAGCTACCACAAGAGTTAGCCACAGTTCATCTGGTATTTCACATCTCCATGTTGAAGAAGTGCATGGGCGATCCTGCATTGATCATACCAATCGAAGATATTGAGATCAAGGATAGCTTGTCTTATGAGGAGATTCCTGTTTAGATTATATTCTAGATCGCCAAGTTCGCAAGTTGAGAACAAAGGAGATCTACGTCAGTCAAAGTTCTTTGGAGAAATCAGTTTGTTGAGGAAGCTACTTGGGAAGTTGAGGATGACATGAAGAAGAGATATCCACATCTCTTTGAATCCGGAGAAGTTCCAAATTAAGGTACTAATCCTTTTCTTGGTATTTATTTATAAGTTGGCATGTTGTTTTTGCATTTGCTTGTTGGGTGTTTGAACTGAATGATTGATGTTGCACCCTTAGCTTAGTAAGAGTAGTCTCATACGAGGACGAATGTTTCTAAGGGGGAGATATTGTAATAGCTCGCTAATTGAAAGAACTAGGAAGAAGTTAAAAATTGGAAATAGTCATTTTTGGAATGTATATAAAAATCTGGAAAATTGTGAAGTATTTTAAGTTGAGTTTTTGGTCAACTTCAAACGACCATAAATCCTAACTCAGGATGAGTTAGGTGTGCTTCTAGATATCGTAGGAAATATCTTGGAATAATCTTTTCAACGCTACCGAGTTTGCGCGATTCCAAGTTCTTATGAGTGAGATATGCCCTTTAGAAGTTGGGCTGTTTGGATAAGGAAAGTCCAATCCGGATTTTGGAAGGATAGTTTGGTCTTTTCCTTACCCTATTATTTTATTTCGTTTTTGGTAATTGTCTAAGGGTCTAAACTGAAATTGGTCAATTTACGCTTTTGAAATTAGAGTTAGGGTTTTTGGAGAAAGAACGCAAGAGGAGAGAAGAGGAGAAAAGAGCCAAATATCATTATTCGTAAGGTTTTCGCTTGTGGATTTCGTCAAGGGGTGATCCCTACAAGGTATGTGAGATCACATAGCATTGGGTTAGTTCACCCACGCTCTAATCATGATTCAATTCAGCGAAGTTATATAGTTTTGAAAGTAAATCCTATGAGTTCTTAATGATAATTCGTTTGAATTCTTGTGGGTTGTGTTGTTGAAGTTTTCTTGAGATTTGATTCATGTTTTCGGGTGTAATTTCGAGTTGAATCTAGTATATATTGAGGGTATAATCGATTCTAAGTGTTTGGGGAAAGAACCAAGTGAAATTAGAGGGTTTAGAGTTGAAAAACGAAGAAAAAAAGTCGGGATTTTCTGGGGAAGGGGCTGGGGGGTCGCGCCTCTCAGCGCGCCCCAAAAAAGTCCCTGAATGTTGGGCTTTGGGGCGGCGTGCTTGCCAGAGCGCCCCAACTTGGTCTCTGAATTTCAAGGGCTGGCACCCCGCGCCTCTCAGAGCGCCAGGGACCCCAGTTTTTCCCATTTCTTTCCCAACTTTCCGTACTAGTTCCTTAGCAATGTACCTATGTTTTCTAGTTGATTCCAACACTCTTAGGTACATCTAAACATAATGAAATCATCCATAAACATGATATCATGAACCTTGAACCCATAATTCAATTCAAGGAAAGATTAAGAGTCAAGTTTAGAAGTTAAGAAGTAAGTTAAGAGAAGTTTATAAAGTTTTGAAAAATCTTTCACAAACGTTTTAACTTTGTTTTAAGAATTATGTTTCGAGTTATGTAAAGAGTAAAGAGTTGAGTTCATTTCTCAAAAAGCTATAAGGGAACTAAGTATTCCCAAAAGTTTAAAATATTTCACATTTGAACAAGAAAGGGAAACATCGATTTCCAAGAGTGCTTTTAAGCTAAAATTTTGAGTAATTATCTCAAACCAAAGAAAGAAGTTTTGTTTTAGAAACATATGAGCTAAGTATATTTTTGGGAGTAGTATTGAGCACCATGGGGAAGCGAGTTCATAATAACTCAAGTCTCCATAAACCATGTAGTCATCATGGGTAGTAAATGATCATACTTTTTAGATGAATCCTTAAGTGATTTTTAGCATAGACTAGTGGATCCACTTAGTTAAGGCGTTCTATATGACGACAAAGTATAGGACAGTTCTGGCAGCGTGGGCAAGACGTTGTATCACCACTTAGGCTCATAGTGGTGGTTGTCGGTTAGAGAAACTCCCACATAAACTATATTACTTTATTATATGAGTAAAATTAAGTTTGTTATTGCATTTCCTTTAATGAACTAAGTTGTTTTCCACTGTTTTACAAGTTTTCCATATATTGCATGTGTTTTATTGCTTTATATTGAGTTAAGTTATTCATGAGTTGAGTAAAGTCAAGGTAAGTGTTTCTTTTAGATTCTTTTCAAGCTTATGTTATGTTTAGCATTCCACTCGCATACTCGTACATTCAATGTACTGATGCCAGTTGGCCTGTATCTAATTCTGATGCAGACATAGGTAACCATGATCATCACCCAACGCTTCGTTGATCCAGTTGAGCACTCAGAGTCAGTTGGTGAGCCTCCTTGCATTCCGGAGGACTCCTTTTTACTTTGCTTTCAGTATTTCATTGTTAGGATGATCGGGGGTCTTGTCTCGACATCCCTCTTTGTTTTAGAGGCTTCATAGACAGATAGTTATAGTTCTTTATAGTCTTATTCATTTCAGTTGTATACGTTCAAGAATTGAGTTGCCATTTTGGATAAGTTTAATATTGCTTTAAGACATTGCATGAGTTTCCCTTTTGAGACTGTTTCTTATGTTTAAGTCTTCCGTCGAGTAAGTAAGCCAGGCCAAGGGTTCGCTTTGGGCCGACAATGATTATCGAGTGTCAGTCCCGCCCAGGGTGTAGGCTCGGAGCGTGACAATTTCTTACAATTTCGCCTTATATGCCTGGGTTCCTTACAATAGCGACAAGTATTGTCGTTGATCCATCTCCTAGCATCATTGTCTCCTCCTTTGTTATTGCTCCTTCTCCCAGCATCATTGTCTCATCCTTTGTTATTGTTCCATCTCCCAGAGTTATTGTTGTTGTTCCACCTTCCTGCATCATTGTTATGATTCCATTTCCCTACATCATAGTTATTGTTCCATCTTCCTGCATCATTATTGTTGTTCCATCTCCCTGCATCATTGTTGTTCCATCTCCCTGCATTATTTCTTCCTCCTCCTCCTTTTGCAACAAGCACATTGGTCTGCTGGTTGGATAGAGTACTCTCTGTGAGAAACACCCGACTGAAAAAATCCTTGAGAGAGCTGATCTCAGAACTAGACAGAATATGTGATTTAGCAGTCTCAAACTCAGATGGGAGTCCTGCTAAAAAACACATTATAGCCATTTGTTCCTTCTGAGCCTGCTGCACTTTGATATCAGTACTGAATAGTAAAAGTACATTTAGTTCGTCCTAGGTTTTCTTGAACTCCATGAAGTATGTAGCTAGTGAGTGACTTAGCTTCCTTCTCACAACGAAAGAAAGTCTTACAAACTTCATAAATCCGAGATAAATTACCTTTGCCAGAATATAAATACTCCAAATAATCCATTAGCTCTTTCAGAAACTCACAGTGATTAACCAAATCAACAACTTCATTGTCAATAGAGTTTATAATTTGCAAGAGTAGTGTAGCATCAGCTCTAAGCCAAGTCTTTTTAGTATCATCAGTTGGAGGATCTTGGATAAGATGGTCATCCTTTTCAACACTATGCAAGTAGACCCTGATTTTTCTACTCCAATCTAAATAATTAGACCCATTTAATTTATTATCAGTAATTTTGGACAATGCTAGAACAATTCCAGTCGTGAAAGATTTATCATCAGACATTTTGACTAATGTTTATCCAAGAAATTGATCAAGAAGAGAAAAGGATAAAAAATCTGACACCAAACTGGTTGAAAATAGCAAAAAAATGAACCCAAGCAACCACTGAAGCGCAAAGCTATTACCAGATTTTATGTCACAGATGCAAAAGATATAAATCGAACCTAGAAGAGAAAAAATTATTATCCTGCAGTGATTTAACACAAAAAAAAACGAATACTGCAGTACGTTGGAACAGATGAAACGATGCTGGGACAGCAAGCTTAGATATATTCTCCAAAACCAAGTAGCTGAAACTTTTTCCCAAGATACTAGGAAAAGTTCCGAATCTGAACCAAGATCTAGAGCCCTAGTGCCTCTGATACCATGTAGTTTATAGAATTGAATTTGGTTGTTTATTATATCATGTATATATACACTAGAAAGAAGCATCAACAAAGGTAAGAAAATATCCTATATACTCCCTCCGTTTCACAAAGAATGGTCTAGTTTGACTTGGCACGAAGTTTAAGAAAATAAAGAAGACTTTTGAATCTGTGGTTCTAAATTAAAGTTATGTCAAATGTACAAAATTATTTTTTAATCTTGTGGCCTTAAATATGCCACGTGGAAAGCTGNTTTGAATCTGTGGTTCTAAATTAAAGTTATGTCAAATGTACAAAATTATCTTTTAATCTTGTGGCCTTAAATATGCCACGTGGAAAGCTGAAATTAAAATGTTACCAAAAAAAGAAAGAGGTCATTCATTTTGAAACTGGCTAAAAAGGAAAGGAGGTCATTCTTTGTGAAACGGAGGGAGTATCTCTTTTGATTCCTACAGATCTCTCCTATCTATATAAGGTAATAGAATATATTTACAATATTCTGTAACATTAGTAATAAACAAGATAGGGGTCAATATCAAATTCTCCATCACCGCAAGAAGCGAAAGCCTGAGTGAATGGATTTAATATAAAAAGAGCCTGAGAGAATTATTTTTGTCAATATGATATATCTTGAACACCAAAGTATAAGAAATGTTGAGTTCATGTCATGAATACAAATGAAACTTAATGTTGACAAAACATTTATGTGGCTATACCAATATTATAACTTAGCTAGTTGGAGTTCATACTCATCATCAGAGGAATTCTTCAAGCAATATGTCGACATTTGGTGATGCTGGATGAAACTGCAGCACTTCAAGGTAAAATCTCCAGACTCCATCATCCTAGCTCGAGTGATCTTGTAGGCTTAACTGTCCACCTGTACAAGTGAAGGGCAACAAGCCATCAAAAGCTTCATGGAACAAGTCCAGCAGATAATTAAGTTCTCGAAATTCATTTACTTTATCGTTTCAACTGTCATGAGATCCTTATCCACAGTCTGGTACTGTCAAATAATCTGTAACTGTCACTATTTTGCCATTCCTGGGAGTTACGATTTTGTGCTATATATGAGTGAAAGCCATCAAAAGATCCTAGTTTTGCTGCTGAAGTTATCATTGATCAGCTACAATTTCTGAGTTAATATCTCATATGGTCACTCAACTAATAACTCTTTTCACAAAAAGTGTGTTTTAGAAGTGGAGTTTGTTGCTATCATAGATAAGAGTGACATAATTGATAAAGCGAAATCCAAATTCCTAGCTAGGTTTGAAAGGAAAGAGGAACTGCAGCTCGATTTAAAGATAATGAGTTATTAAGAGTACAAAAAGATGGTGAAATAGCCAAATGAATTCTGTGCCAATAACCAATTGTTTCTTTTAAGCTTAGCCAACTTCCGCTTTGCCTTTGCTTCCCATTTTCTTAGCCCACTATTCATTCCATAAGTGCAAACACTTATTGATTTCATACATTAGCCTCACAAAAAGTCTACCGTGGATAGAAAGATTGAACACGCCCGAGGCTTATATTGTCGGGAATTTGTGAGGTAGTTGTTTGTCATTTCGACGGACACTTCTCACTCTTTCATCATGTTCTTGTTCTGTTCTTGAAACAGAGATATTCAGACTTGTATTTGTTTTGAATCTATTGAAATACATTAGAGACTTGTACACGTGACACACCAGATTTTGGGAGTGTTTTGAGTTATGTTATGTCTTTCCGCGTTATTAAGGTTATGTTATTCTTTTTTTACTTTCGCATTTACTTCGTTCGTTGGGTTTTAGGTTAACCTGTCTTGGTTGGATAAGACATGCGTCATCACAACTGTTTTTTGGATCGTGATAATTATGCATGATGATTGAACTATTGGAATCATTCGGTAAATTGATCCTACATAACACAAATTTAAATTAAACAAATCAATTAATTAAAAGATTTTAAAATAATAATATTTGACCAACCCAATAAAGTGGAAACGCAGGGAGGCAATTTGAAGCATATTTTAAAATTAATTAATGGATATATATGGGACAAAACCTAACAAAAGTGCACCCACTTGGTTCACAGAGAAACTTTCTTCAAATTTCCCCACTTTATTAAGACTCTTTCCTGGACAAAGCCATCAATTCTCTATTAATAAAGTTAAATTTTTAAATATTTTTTACAAAAACAAAAAACAAAAGAAATAGCAGTAACATGGAAATCACTTGGTTTTTTGTATTACTCCCTCCGTCTCAATTTATGTTGCACATTTCACTTTTTCGAGAGTCAAATAATTTAAGTTTGATCGAGAATTTACGCATGAAATCTTCAATTATTTTGAAAATAAAATTTATATATTTTTAAACTACGTAAAAAGTACTATAAGTCACAATAATTGATAATTCAAAATATTTAAAAGATATATACAAAATTTACGATAAAAAATAAACATATTTAAATCTCGAAATCTAAAATGTGTTCACAAGTAAGTCAAACACATAAGTATCAAAATGCATCAACTCACAATAATCAATTACTTGCTTGAACCATTTCCCATCGACACAATATCACTAGCTGGAACTATTTTCCATCGGTTTTATATCATTTCACTACACGAAGTCATTTCTCATCGATTTATATCATTTCACTAGTCGGAACCATTTCCCATCGACTTTATATCAAATCACTAGTCGAACCCATTTTTTCATCGACTTTATATCATTTCACGAGCCGGAACCATTTTCCATTGGCTTTATATCATTTTACTAGCCGAAATCATTTCCCATTGGCTTTATATCATTTCACTAGCTGGAACCATTTTTCATGTTTCCCAAAAAATTTCCTAGATCGAAGTTTTCACAAAAAAATCAGGGCTGAACTTTTAAAGATAATTGAAGAAGAAAGGTAGCAGAAGAAAGAGAAAATAAAGTTGTTTTATAAAATATTAATTTGTGAAATACACATGTCAAGTGCGTGTGTTTTACCACAAGATACATGATTAATTACGACGTTTTAAGAGTTTATTTGTTCCGTTTTAAAATAGTTCAGGAGGGTAGACCTTGGTAAAAATTGAAGTGTGTAGTTGAGAATCCGGATATAGGTTAGGGAGTATTTGACTCCTTTTAGTACTTGTTTTCTTCTTCAAAATAAGTGTTTTTGACCTCTCAACAACAATGTCAAATCAGCTCTTAAATCGAATTATGTAATTAAGAGCGAGGAAATCTCAACCATTATTTTACGATCCACGTTGGTACACCCTCAATTTCAAAACTAACTGTTTAATTTTGTTACTAGAAAAAATGAGTTATCTACTATCGTAAGTTCAATTCACTGAATAGATCAAAATAAACAGAGAATTGAATTTGACATAAAGGTCTAAAATTTGTAATATACAATTTGAAATTGCTCAATATTACCTTATGTTATATTTTGGATTCATTCGTACATTTGCTTTCGTAGTTGCTTTTGTCATTAACG
>NC_064284.1:29100341-29103412 GCF_019186545.1 Solanum stenotomum
TTTGGACAAAACCATCAGAAAGATTGTAGCACGAGATTAAATGTAATTTATCTTGATTATGAGAATGGTATAGTTCTAACTTCTCGTGCTAGTGCATTTTGTATGTATTGAACGGGACCGAGCAGAGATAGATGTTTTAGACTGACTGATAAAAACATATTCTCTAAACTGTTAAATGTACTTATATTCTTAATCTTGATATAACGATTATGATCTGTATATATTAATTATCGTTTTGATTTATTAAAAGGTGAGATTCTGAGATGGGTCAATATGCCTGGTAGATTGGATGATGATAATATGTATTGGTGAAATAATTAGTTAGTTGATGGAATCCATGTCTCAGTATAGAGATTGATGATACACCTTTTTATGAGAAACTTATAAGTTTTCATGTGTAAACCCGGCCGGTAGATTTATGAATCTGGCACATGAAATAAGTTAAGTGTTGCTCTAAAGGAAATTAATTATTGAATTAAATTCGTCAGTAATTTAATTTATTGATTAGTATCTGGAATCTTAACATGGGGAATTACATAAGTGTTTAATGGTGAATTTCGAAATATATATAGAGGAGTGCAATTACGAATTTTTAGTGGAATGATTTGTAATTTATTATGGTAAGAATAATTCAAATTAATTATTTGGAATTATTTCCGTAATAGGAAGCCTCAGTAATAAATTATGTGGTCCCTCCAGTGCCCAATTTAACTAGAACTCAGAATCTTATTTTCTGGTAAAAAGAAAAAAAAAGAAACGTGTGTTTCTTGGTTTTCTTGAAAGAAAAAGGAATCCTTTTTGGACTAGGAAGAGAGCTCTATAAGTAGAGATTCTTCTAACCTAGAGAGGTAATTCAGTATTCTATACGATACTTGCCCACTCAAGTATTGAGAGAGTTCAATTGTTATTTGGGATCACTGTAGAAGACTGTAGAGCTGGAGTTGGATTTGCTTCAAGATATCTGCACACGCTTCAAGAGGTAATCCTGAGTTAATTTTCAGCATACCTTGTATGTGATACGTATTTGTGATTGTTGTCTATACTCATGCAAGATGTATGATTCTGGAATGCTTCCGCTGTGAATGCTATTTTCTAACAATTGGCATCAAGAGCCATACTTGCATCTTTATAGATAACCTAAAATATGCGTATGTAAAATTGTATGCATGAATCGTGGTTGGTGAATTTTATTTTATCACGATGAAGGCAGAATTGATGAAACTAGACTGGTTTGTTTTGTTGAGTGCATACGATAATCAGACATGAAAATTCGTTGGTAAAAGTTGTGGTCAATCTGCATTGATTAATTTTAAAAGATTATTGTGATAGCACAAGAGTTCTGACGACGGCGGCTCGGTGGGATTTTTTTTCTAACCGTGTATATTTCAAAAGGTTGTATGCCCGTAGTTCACATGAATAAGTATCAGCTTCTTTATGAAATTTTGTTTCATGGTGGACCTGCATGTTTTCCTTTTCTGATTAACGCAAATTAAAAACTTTTCAATTGATTGAATTGTAATAGTTAAAAGTTGAGTGCATTATTTGTGTTAAGGCGGCAGTGAACAAGATGCACTGGAATATTGTTTATGCTATATGTCATTGTATGGTATACTTAAACAAATTGAACTGGTCATGTTTACGCTTTATTTTCTGGAAATTTTTGTATAAAATTAGAGAAATAAAATGGTGATGAGGATCTTTTCTTTAATTACCAAGATTAAATAGTAATGAAGTATTAAATTTATGTGTTGGCTTAGACCTTCCTCCCCATCGGATGAATTTAATACAAGTCACTACGTATTTAATCGCTAGTTTGATAATCTTTATTAACTCTCCTAAACTGAGTAATATATGATTGGATCAATGTAACTAGAGGATTTTCACTTGACTTAAACTAACAGTAGACTCTCCATCTGAGTTAGGTCTGAATAAGTTTATGGAGTGAATAATCGGTCATTATATATTTATATTGTATGAGTAGTTCTCCAATCCCATCGATTGCCTATTCAAGATGCATGGATGTATATGTATATGATGAGTTTGAATGTAAATATTCAATGTTTATATGACAGTTTTGATTGATCTATTGTAACTTTTTCTTCAATCTCAGATTCAACATGTCTCCTTTTAATCCCATTAGTACTATTTTGGGTCAGAATAAACTAGAGGGTTCTAACTATGTTGACTGGAGGAGAAATCTCGACATCGTGTTAACTGCTGAAGAATATAAGTTTGTACTTCATGAGAAATGTCCATTGAAACCAAATGAACAGTCTAGTGATGAGGATAAGCTAGCTTATCAGAAATGGCGCAAAGCTGATGAGATGGCGCGATGTTACATTATGGCTTCAATGTCAAATGTGTTGCAACATCAACATCAAGCTATGTTGTCTGCTTTTGAAATTCTGGAGAATCTCAAACAAATGTTTGGAGACCAGGGTCGATCAGCTAAGCAGACTGCCATGAGAACTCTCATGAACACTAAGATGGTTGAAGGCACTCCTGTAAGAGACCATGTTCTAAAGATGATAGGTCTTCTGAATGAACTAGAGGTTTTGGGGGCTGAAATTGACAATGACTCTCAAGTTGAGATGATATTACAGTCTCTGCCAGACAGTTTTCAACAATTTTGCCTAAATTATAATATGAATAAGATGAGTCTATCTTTGGCACAATTGTTGAATGAGCTGCAGGCGGCAGAGACACTTGTCAAAAAGGCACCATCCATGGCACTAAATGTTGAGAAAGGTTCTACTTCTAAACCGCAAGGTGGACAGAAGAAGAAAAAGGCTCACAAAGCTAAGGCATTTGCAGCTCCAACTGGGGGCGTGAAAAAGTCTAAGGGCAAGTGTTTTCATTGCAAAATGCCAGGCCATTGGAAAGCACATTGTCCAGATTTCTTGGCCAAGAAGAAAAACAATCTAGGTAACTCACTTTCACTTGTCGTTGAAACATTTTTAGCGGCTGTTTCTACCACTTCATGGTGTGTAGATTCAGGAGCCACTGATCATATCTGCACGACTTTGCAGGGGTTTCAAGAAACGCGCAAACTGATTAGAGGTGAAGTTAGT
>NC_064284.1:29103512-29106092 GCF_019186545.1 Solanum stenotomum
CACCAATATACTATCTAATGGATCCGAATTGTTTTTGGAAATCGTGATGACATACCTGTTGCACTTCAACTTTTTGGTGATTGAGCCTCGAATGTCCAACTGCTAAGTCATTCTTCATTCCCACGTGATAGGGAAGGACATTGATCCTTTTATCTTTCTCAAAATGCAATAAGTACACCACAAAGTTAGACTCATTAAAACCAAGTCTGGCACACAATGCATCAACAAAGTTGACCATTATAGCATATAATGATGTGCTCTCAGTACCACATTGTACTCTAACGATATGTGGAGAATTTTCAAGGTGCCAAATAATACAGATGTGTAGCTTTATAACTTGTTCTTTGATAACAAACAACAAACATAATATCAGTTTGTAATCCTCTGTTGCTTTCTTCCTCAATATCACTTAATGAACCTCAGAAGATGTCTTATTTTCATAAATGTTTCTGCTTTCAGATAATAAGAAAGGAAAATGTCACCTTGAAAGGCATCTACAACAGAATAAGGAGGATACTGTAATATAGAGCAGGAAATGTCTGTTATGGAATCGAATAAATTAGAAAGAAAAATTAGAGAGAATGAATGATAACTCTTTGTATTGATTCTTGCATTGATTCAAATAGAAGAATACATCACTATTTATAAATAATTAAAGATAACAAAATATATTATTTTCCTTCTATATACTAAACTAAAAGGAAACTAAATATTTTGCAATTAATGTAAACCCTAGACTTGAAAGGAAATTAAATACTATAGAATATTTTTAGACTAAAAAGAAAAAGTAAAAAGATTTTACCAAATTTCAACATTTCCCCTAATCAAACTCAAGTAGGTGTATCTAACTTGAGTTTGAACACTTCTTATTCTTGAAAAATATCTTCTCCTTACTTTTGTTGTGGCAATTAATAGAATTCATTCTCACATTCTTCTTCTACTTATAGTGCCTGTGATTTATCTTGAGTATCTTTGAACTTGCACACTTTTGTAACATGACTTGTTTGTTTGCAACTTCCACATAATGCATCAGATCTCCACCAACATAAAATTTCCAAGTGTGTTTTCTTTTTGCAATATTTGCAATGAGGATAATCAACTTTTCTTTTTTGATAGTTCGCATAAAAGATACCTTCAACAACTTTATCTTGTCTGAAAGTTCTTCTTTGTTCTTGTGCTTGAAGAGCACTTATCAATTCTACAAGAGATGATAGAGAGATCTTTAGAATCTCCCAAAGTAGAGATTTTAGACTCAAATCTCTCGGGAATAGTCACAAGAATTTTTTCAACTATTCTATTATCTTTAAAATCATCATCAATCAACCTGATTCTGTTGACAATCAAAGAAATTCTGTCATAATAAATAGTGATAATCTCACCCTCTTGCATCCTAAGAGATTCAAAATCTTTTTTCAAATTTAGAATTTGATTTTGTATGCCTCGTTCACTTCCTCGGTACTCCTTTGTAAGTTTTTCCTAAGCTTCTTTTGTTGTCTCACATGCAATGATTTTAGAGAAAATTGAATCTGCAACTGAATTTTGAATTACAATTTTGGTTTTGTATTTTTTATTTTCTCTTCTGAGTGAAGTTTGATTTCAGCATCATAAGATTTTTCAGAGAGGTTGTATGGGTTTATCTTTCATTACAGCTTCCAACAAATCATAAACCTTAAGATAAAACTTCATCTTAACTGCTCAAATTTGATAATTTTCACCATTGAAGATTTGTGGGGCATTGAAGAGAGAGTATGCTTGTCATGATTTGAAAATAAGATTTAAAATAGTATGGATTAAAAATCGGTTAAAAGTAGTCATGCGTTAAAAATAAAAGCACGGGTTAAAATTGAATTGAAAATATGTATGAATTAAAAGTGGTTGAAGGTTTTTCTTCAATGAACTCACAGATCCATTAAGATCAATGGAAGGCTTTAATACCACTGTTATAGGATCGAATAAATTAGAAAGAAAAATTAAAGAAAGAATTAATGATAATTCTTTGTATTGATTCAAATAGAATAATACATCACTATTTATAAATAATTTTAAAAATATATTATTTTCCTTCTAGATACTAAACTAAAAGGAAACTAAATATTTTGCAATTGATATAAACCCTAGATTTGAAAAGAAATTAAATACTATAAAATATTTTTAGACTAAAAAGAAAAAGTAAAATAATTCTACCAAATTTCAACAATGTCATTATGCTCTGACTGAATGAGTGGTTGCACGTTCCTGTAAACTACAAAGCCTACAATAGCTGTTACAAAAATGATGTTTGGCCCAGCTGAGACACAATTAAGAGCTTCAATACCAGACACAGGGGCGGACCCACATAGTCAATTATGGGTGCTCGAGCACCCATTGACTCCGGAAAAAAATTTGTATATATATATATAGAAAATATGATAAATACGTTATTAAATAAAAATAAGCACCCATAGAACAATAGCAGTCGTGGGTGCGTTGGTTGACAACTGAAAAATAACGCGCGCGAAGTATGCAGGCGAGGGTTCGAATCCCGTCAGCCCCATTCCTTTTTTTTTTACTTTTTCCAGCGAATTTTGCACCTTTTTTTTT